>NC_092057.1:2096299-2263799 GCF_039877785.1 Chaetodon trifascialis
ATGAACTCTGGGTTTCGTCAAGTGGTCTCAGTGAGATGCAGATTTGGTTTGAGGCTGCAGAGACAACAGGACGCAGTTGTTCAGTGCTTCAGAGCGTCGTCCACAAAGCCAGCAGAGACTCGCTGTCGTCTGCATCATAAAGGCCAGCTTCAAACTGGGACATCACAGCTTTGAGAGGCTGCAGGAAGTTCCATTTCAAAGCGCTTTGCAGTTTCAGAGGTGGAAAGTAACTGAACACAAGTGCAGTTTTAAGGTGCTTTACTCTTATACTGTGCGTTTAAACACCACCAGATTTGAGAGACAGCTTTAGTTACTTTTGTGATAATGATTTTCCATTTAAAACAGGTCCTGTTAACCAAACCGGTAACTTAACACTGAAAGGAGCCATTTTTCAGCCTGAGTGCTTTCACTTTTGATACTTGACTGCTGATATTTGTCTTTTACTCAAGCACTTTTTTGGACTATTAAGTAACTTTTCCACCTTAAAAATGTTTCAAACAACATTCAAACCCTGAGAAATATCCAACTTTTATTTGTTTAATTGCTGAAAGTTGTTAAAAATGTCTGTTCCCAGACTCCAAGGTGCTGCCTTCAGATGTCTTTTTTAATCCAACCAACGGTCTAAAACCCAGATATTCAGTTTACTATCATAGCCAGGTTACTTTCAATTAATCGACCAATCGTTGCAGCTCTGAGTCTGAAATCTTCCTGCGACTCGAATCATATTAGAAACCATCTTTTCCGAGTCATTAAACCAGAAGTGCTGTGATCTGGAGGAGTTATAACATGACTACTGGATTTGAAAGAGAAAAATATTTGAGATCAAACGCTGTGAACAGGCAGCTTTTTGGTCTGAATCACAGTGGTGAGTGAGTCAAAGATGAATCTGCTGCTCTGAAACACATGGGACTGTGGTTAACTGCACCCAGTGGCTTCAAAGCTTGTAATCGAATGCAGACACGACTGTGGAGCGCACGGCGGTCGCTCTGATTTCCATTTAAACCTCAGAGGACACGTTCACGTCTCATCTCAAGCTGCACAGAGACTGTTGACATGTAAACAGAGCTCAGTGGGGGAAATCAGCTGATGCGTGTGTGTGTGTGTGTGTGTGTGACGCATTCCTGCGTCTGCTCTCACGGTCAGGTGTGTGTAACTCTAGCCTACCTGTTTCCCAGACACACCTGTAAACTATAAGACTGCTGAGTAATGGAAATGCAGCAACACACACACACACACACACACACACTCACAGCGCTGCCGTCACAAACACACATGCCCTGGGAACTCGCCAGATTTCTCATGGGAAGTTAAAAAAGTGTGTGATCACGAGTACACACACACACACACGCACACACACACACACACACACACCACTTTCTCCTGCCTCAGTTGTTCCCTGTGTCGTAAAGATCAGGTCTGCTCATCCACCGCCTCTGTTTGTCTCTTCACTCCCCCCACCTCGAGCAGGAGGCGCAGAGTGAAAAAAAAAAGACAAAAACTCACAGCTGGCTGGACTCTCCCTCGACCACAGGCCGCGAAGTGTTTTTCCATACTGAAATTTCCATACTGCTAGCATGCTGTCAGCATGTGGGCATTGTCACTGTGAGCATGTGGCTGTGCTAGTGTTAGCATGTAGCCCAAAGCGCTGCTGTGCCTCAGTGCAGCCTCACTGGCCTGCTGGCATGGCGCAGTGTTTACTGGCCATCGTGGCCTCTTGTTGCCCGTTTTAGGGACTTCTTCCCTTAGTTTGGTCTTCAGCAAAGGAAACTTCTGGACTTTGAGTTTGGACAGAGATAATGTGACGTGTTATGTTTTACACAGCGTCCCAAATGTTTATGAATCATGACATCGTGTGTTTTCCTGCTGCATTCTCCTCAAATTTGGGCGCTGCAGTGTGTGTGAAAAGGACTGCACCGTTCACCCAGTGTGGATGTAAACAGCCAAAACTGAAAGCTGAGATTCAGCAGTTTCACCTCACTGTCAGAGCGAGGACAGCATTCACAGACCGCTCTGTGCGTGCACCCAGGGTGTGCGCTTACTTCCTGTGGAAAGTCGAGGGGTCTGCACGGCTTCCTGAGTGCGCGGTGACCCTTAACCCTGTCACTCATCACACAAACACTCATGTACGTACACACACACACACTCACACAGCTACAGGGCTGAGACCAGCTGCTCTGCTGCTGATAGACAAGAGGCTAACCTTTGTCTTGGCCTCCGTCCAATATCAGCATTGCTTGCTGCTTCTGTGTGTGTGTGTGTGTGTGTGTGTGTGTGTGTGTGTGTGTGTGTGTGTGTGTGGAAGGAAACCGGTGGAGTTTCACCTGAGATCATAAACAATCCTCCACGAACAATGATGGCAGGGCAGCGAGAGCCTCTGTGTGACGGTGTTTTTGTTTCCCTGCTGGTCATCGCAGTCTGCTGGAATAACACGATCTGCGCGCTTGTGTTTTTATCCACAGACGTACGTGTTCACGGACGGAGAGGACGAGAGGCTGAGGGAAAGGATGGGTGAGTGCACACACACACACACACACACACACGCTCGCCGAGCGGTTTTGCTGACTTGCAGCAGTTTATCTGCAGTCTGTGAGCAGGAAAGCAGGAAGCAGGCTGCTGACTGGGCAATACTGTGTTTCCTTGAAGTGCAGGAAGTCACTTCGGTTTAATCAACCGGCCGTTCCTCATCTCACTCATGGAATTGTTTTACTTTCAATGCGGTATTCTTCTCACCGTCAGGCACGTTGTACTTCACAGCTCAGTGGACAGAAGTGATTATTGTGGGTTTTAATAGGATCAAATTTAGAAACGGCTTTGTTGCTTCTAAAACAGACATTCAATCGAAGTTGCTTATCAAATCAAATAATCTTCCTTTACTTCTTCTCCATTGAACATCTTTAACTCTGACCGTGTCAGGGCTGGTTATTGATTTATGCCTGTCGCTGATTATCAGGAGCTCACCTGATCAACACCAACTGCTCAGCCGCCCACACCCGTCAGGCCCTCTCCTGTAAAATGGCTGTGGAATACGCCATGTTCATCAACTCGGGCAAGAAGTAAGACACACAGACACACACACCGAGCTCACGAACACACACAAAGAGCGTTTTCCTGACGCTCGGCCTCGTCTGCTGCAGGTGGTTCTGTCACGTCGATGATGATAATTACCTGAACGTCGGCTCCCTGCTGAAGCTTCTGTCTCAGTACAGTCACACGCAGGACGTCTACCTCGGCCGGCCGAGCCTTGAACGGCCGATCGAGGCGCCGGAGAGGCTCAGCACCACTGAAATGGTAACCTTTCACTTATTATATACTTATTTTCTATCATACCATTATTATTATTTCTTTATTATACCTGCATTTTACACATGCGATCATACACGTAAACATGTGTGTTATAATTAGCAGGTTTCTCCTTATAATTTGGTTATTATGCCACTTTAAATCGCTGTAACTGCATGATGACGTTATTATTAGAATTATTGTGACTGCACTTTCATCCCTCTTTGGTTTGTGTTGTTTCACGCATGTACAGCTGAGCTCTGTAAGTTTTGGGCAATGCTTTCAAATGTTGGTGCAGGAGTGATTCAGCTGGGAGATGTGTGTGAGCGGCCAGTTCACAGTGATAAACAAAATAAACAAAACAAAATGTCAAGAAAGGAGATATGCTTCCACCTATTTTCCTTATTAAACAGAAAAATACAACCATATTTCTGCATCACTGAATCTGTGACGTTACTTTTCAGTGTTTTGTTTGTGCTCCACTCATAATAATAAAAATAAATTCATTATAACACCCCTTCTGCCCCATCCTTAAACATGCACCTCGTTCCCTGGGAAGTCTCTCGCTTCTTAATTAAAAGCGTTCTTGCCTCCTGCACAAGAGGAGTAAAAGATGATTGAAGAAGCGTCTGTTTTCTCCTGAGCTGAGCGAGATCTGCACTGATCTGCTCTTCACTGGTCCCAAGATCGAAGCTTACTCTGCTGTGTGATTACTGCACCTTCACTCATGCTGTGTGTGTGTGTGTGTGTGTGCGTGTTGCCGTGCGTGCGCAGAAGCAGGTGCGCTTCTGGTTCGCCACAGGAGGAGCAGGATTCTGTCTGAGCCGCGGCCTCGCTCTCAAGATGAAACCCTGGGCGAGGTGAATCTTCTCTTTGATCACTTCTTAGATATTTTTGCCGCTGTGTCAGCCATATCATCAAACCTCCTCTTCCTCGTGCTCCCTGTTTCTTCCTCTGCGTAGTGACGGCGCTTTCATGGCAACCGCTGAGCACATCCGTCTCCCGGACGACTGCACCGTCGGTTACATCGTGGAGGCGCTGCTTGGCGTGAGCCTCGTCCGCTCGGCGTTGTTCCACTCGCACCTGGAAAACCTGGGACTGGTGTCAGACGTACACAGCCAGGTACACACACACACACACACACACACACACACACTGATCTGCCAGCTGTCTAAACCTCTTGTGAATGGTTGTCCCCTCTTTAGGTGACGCTGAGCTACGGTACAGTGGAAAACAACAGAAACACCGTCAACCTGAAAGGAGCATTTTCAATAAGTGAAGATCCTACAAGGTAAAATATCTGTGTGTGTGTTTATGACAGACACGCTGCAGTTCAAAACAGTGAAACATCTGGGGCTACAACCGATCGTTTGGTCTATAAAACACCTGAAAGTAGTGGGAAAAGTGAGGCGATGGCACCAGATTTTTTGCTTTGTTTGACCAACAATATGAAAAACATAAAGGCATCCAGTTAATTATCACATAAGGTGAAGAAAAGCATCCAATTAAGAGGCTGGACTTAGAAAATGTTTGTCTGAATTCAGTCAGTAAACCAACTCATTAGTCTGTGAATGGTTCCAGCTCTATTTGTGATGATTCTTCATCTCAGTGCAGCTTTAATTCTGCTTAAATGTGCCTTTGCTAACACAAGGTGGTCTTCTCTGTGAATATTTAGAGCACAGGGGCCACATCACATCACCCAGAACTGACATTACAAGCAAACAAAAGAACACATGCTGAGTCTTCCTGACATTAAGGGGATTTATTTTTCATTTGTCCCACTTCCCTTCTTTTGCTTTTGCTTTGTCCTCCACTAAGTAATTGTATCATTGTGTATTAAGTTGGGCTAAATGTCCTTACTTCTGCACTTTGTCAGTTGACACTGGTGGCAGTGTGCCCAGAGGCTGAGAGGGAGGGCTGGAGATAACCAGATAAGCTGGCCGACCTGTTGGTGGATGGGCTAATTGAGAGAGATTAAACGGCTTTTCAAACAATCAGTAGTACATTCAGCTCTGTGCTGTGTTTATCTGATTTGGGAGCAGCTTTAAAAAACATGTGTACTACATTTCTCCTTTATGTAAGCGCTTCTTGTTGTGAGTGTTTTACTACGGTGACAAGTTTCCTGGCTTTGTTCATTGTGTGTGTATGCGCTAATTGTATTCACGGTCTTATTTTGAAATCCCCAGTTGGCAGCTTCCAGGCATTGTGACGCTCATTTCCGCCTCTTTCTCAGGTTCAGGTCAGTCCATTGTCTGCTGTACCCAGACACTCCTTGGTGCCCCAGCCCCCGGCGACTTTAACACCCGTTCAGAGACAGGCAGGCTGACGGAGGAGAATAAGTGCATGTCTGCCTAAACTCAATTTTCTCAGCTGGAGGAGGAAATTATTGCAGACATGCAGAAATAAAGAGATCTCACTGCTGCCCTCCTCCGGCTCCTCAGTGCTGAAGAATCTCTGGACGTAGACGATTTCCTCACATCCAGCTGCAGCCTGAGCGGTGGACTGACCTTTTGGGAAAGTCTGCCATTTTATGAGTTTGACTCTTGGACTCTGCTTGTTGTCAAAAGGCCAAAATTTTTAAATAATGAAGAAGAGTGAAGGTCAGTTTTCTCGGACGGTCAATAATAATAGTCAATAATAATAATCCCATTGCAGTGGAAACTGTGGTAAGTGGAGTAGATCAGAGATGAACCAGGAAGAAAACTTGCTGTTGGCCTTCATTTTCTCTTCTGAGTGAGTTTGACTCACCCGGCGGTTTGCTTCACACCTGTCTGATCTTCTGACTGCTTGTCCCACTCTCAACTCGTCACTTGACGTCCCATGTTAACTGTACAGGAGTTGGGTCCACTCAAAAAGACACAAGACTCCGGAGTTGTGCCCTTGAATGCAGCCTGTTACGCTTTCCTTCCCTCCACGTCCTCAGCTGTGACGGATGGTTGTCCCTACATGCTGCAGTGTTAACCAGTTTGGATTCAGTACATGAAGTGAGGTAATCAGCACAGAATGCAGAGGGAGCAGTCATTCATGTCACGTTGTCAGCGTCAGGCCAAAAACACTGGGGGGGTTTTGATGTTTTTATGGAATCCAGGTTCACGTCTGAAGATTTATCGTTCCGGTGTTCAGTATTATTCTCTCTGAAGTATAACAATGACTGAGCACTTTTTCTGTTTTATTTCTGCTGTTTGCAATTCATCATATGATAAAAGGACATTAGAGATGGACATTTTGGGAAATCTGCTCGTTCGTTTTCTTAGCGAGAGTCAGACGAAGCCACCAGTTAGCGTAGCTAAACGGAAACAGCTGTCCCCCCCCCCCCCCCCCCGAGAATGTCTGTGCACAGATCTAATTTGTTAATCAGTGAGCTTTAGAGGTGCTGTTAAGTAGACTTTGTTACCTCATACTAAACCAGACTAGCTGTTTCCTCCTCTCACCAGTCCTTGGGCTAAGCTAAGCTAAGCTAAGCTAAGCTAACTGGCTGCTGGTTGCACCCTCATGAGGGCGGCACCAGTCTTCTCGTCTAACTCTTGGCAAGAACCCAAACAGCAGTATTTCCTACATACAAACTTTTCCTGTAAAAACTCTGGACTCATCCAGTCAAAACATTCTTCAAAAGGTGGATGTCACCGCCTTGAATGATTCAAAATGTTACACACTAGCAGTGTAACAGATATCCACTGAGCTTTTATTGACAAATGACTCATGTTGGGTCGTCCTGTATCTTTCTGTGCATTGAAAGCAGTTGTTACAACTGAGTGAAAGTCATTGAGTTAAATTCTGTCCCTCGTTAAATGAATTTCTATGATGAACTGCTGCTTCTGAAGCGTACGTGCTCTCCAGTATCTGGACTGTGTGTAGACATCATGGTTGAACCTAATAAAGCTTTTTTGATCAAATACGTGAGCATGAGATCGTGTGCTGTTTCACTTTGGGGGATTTTAAATGTGGTTGTAAGGAACACCGCTTCGACCTTTAACCTCTGACATTGTTTGTGAGCTGCTGGGTTCCTGTCTGGAGACCAGCCCCGCCTCCTCCACCCGTGAGCCCACAAAAGTCCACATAAACACACACACACACACACACACACACACACACACACAGAAAGAGAAACAACAACAGTCTTATCTGATCAAGCCGTACACATGGCCCTGGAGAAATAAAGGGAAAGCATTACTGGACTGCATGCTCTGTGTGTGTGTGTGTGTGTGTGTGTGTGTGTGTGTGTGTGTGTGTGTGTGTGTGTGTGTGTGTGTGTGTGTGTGTGTGTGTGTGTGAATAAGATAAGATAGACTTTATTTGTCCCACAATGGGTGAGGACAAGAAGAAAATAAAAATGCACAAGTGTTATATACCTTATGGTAATTTACAATATATACAATACGTACGCCCCAATGGATTGTGGATGTTACTGTGCACTGTTGTACAGTCTGATGGCTGTGGGCAGGAATGACCTGCGGTAGCTCCTTCCTGCTCTGGGGATGTAGAAGTCTTGTGCTGAGGGAGCTGCTCGGGGTCCTCACGGTGTGGTGCAGGGGGTGGGAGGAGCTGTCCATGATGGATGCCAGCTTGGCTAGCGTCCTTCTGTCTACCACCTCCTCGATGGAGTCCAGTGGGCAGCCCAGGACAGAGCTGGCTCTCTTAACCAGTTTGTTCAGTCTCTTCCTGTCTCTGTCCGTGCTGCCCCCTCCCCAGCACACACTCTGAATGTGGTTGATGCAGTCTGCGTTCAGGGGACACCTGGCTCGTCGTCTTGCAATGGAGAGGTGACTCATGTTTACAAAAGAAACATTAAGAGACCAGATCCAGTTAGGCATACAGTGCACTTTGCTGCAGTGTGTGTGTGTGTGTGTGTGTGTGTGTTTGTGAGAGTGAGTGAGAGAGAGAGAGAGCCAGGGTCACTAGTAAATTTGGTGACTTATTCATATAAAGGTTTAATATGTTCCTGGGTGGACAGTGACACCTGCTGGCTGCTTGTGTTACTGCAACGAGTAAAAACTAGTTTTGTCTGTTTAAGCTGGCTAACTGCTTCTCCTCCCCAGCCATTTTTACCCAACAACTGTTGAAAACTTAGAGGGCTTCATCAAACTTGGGTATTCCACAGTTGTTCTCAGGTCTTTGTAAAGATCAACCCATTGATCAATTGCTCTGAGGAATTCATCCTGGTACCTAACAGCAGTCAGGGTACCATTGGCTATGAAATGGAGGTCATTTTGTAGGGCTCTGGCAGTGCTCCTCCTGCTCCTCCTCACACAAAGGGGCAGATACCGGTCCTGCTGCTAGGTTGACGTCCTTCTACGGCCCTGGCCACTTCCTGTGCAACGACCTCCTGGTATCTCCTCCATGCTCTTGAGACTGTGCTGCGAGACACAGCAAACCTTCTTGCCACCGCAAGTATGGATGTGCCATGCTGGAGAAACTGGACCACTCAAAACTAGAGAGGAAGGAAAGAGCAATTGTCTGTGGCCAAAACCATTCCCTTTGTGTGTGTGGAGGGGGGGTTGTTGTCACTTTCATTTGCACCACAGCAGGTGTAACTGAGTCACAATCACTTGTGCTTCCTAAATGGACAGATTGAAGTTTAACTGACTGTGTTGTACTGTGATGATTAACTGTTCCCTTGATTTCTTTTGAAAATCAGCTTCACAGGCCGTATATCCACTTGGTCTTCTGAGCTTTTACTTTTAACAATAAGTGTTGATTAAATTGGTCAAAGTAGTCCTCAAACTGCAGATGATGCATTGTCGAACCACCTGCCCTCTTTCTCCTGATGTTCCCACGTGTCAAAAGTAGGTTCCCACCAGGCATGATTATACTGTGAAAGCTTTTAATGCCGACTCCAAATCTGAAGCGCTGTCGCTGAACATATTTGCTCTGTGTGTGTGTGTGTGTGTGTGTGTGTGTGTGTGTGTGTGTGTGTGTGTGTGTGTGTGTGTGTGTGTGTGTGTGTGTGTGAGCTTCAGGCAGCAGCTTGAAGCATGAAGCATGTGCTGCCAGAGGTGCAGTCGATGTTCAACAGCTACACCAAAGAGCAAATGAAGCATTCTGTCACACAAATGTGTCATAAAATCAGCTCATTGTCTCTAGTTTATTCAAAAACTATAAGAAAAACAGACTTGGATGCATTTCTCCAGTGTACTGCTTTATATTTATTCTCTATTAACAGGACAGGATGTGCTCATTTCAAATGTAGATATTCTTATTCATGATCGTTAAGCCATGGACCTGATTTAAAAACTGTCTTTTAAAAAAGCAATCGGAAAAAATAGGATGAAGGAACACAGAAATTATTGATGTGCACTGAATAAGTGAGATTAAACCATTTTACCCATTGATGGGTTAAGATGAAAATTTGCATTTGGTGACAGGTTAAGTGTCCCAGCTAGAGAGGACGATGTACTTGAGCTACACGACCACCAGGTGGAGACAAAGGTGAGACAGCTCTTTGACTGTGAGGTTCAGTGTGGGTTGATATATATCACACCTCCAACAGCTACATGATATCAGGGAGTAACAGTGTTTTCTAAAAGGAAAAATGTAGTAGTGCAGTGTGTGCATGGATGTGATGGAAATGACATGTAATGAACAACCAATGAAGCCTAAACCAACAAACAAAATGCCCCAGCAGAGACAGACTGGCTAATTCCATCAGCTTATATAGCTGAGGAGCAGTGAGAGCAGGTGGAAGTCATCAGGTGGTGATGATGATGATGACGATGACGATGATGATGATGATGATGATGATGATGATGATGACGTCCTGTTTTCTAGCAAAGATCCTCCCACAGACTGATTGATGCTGCTTACAGTTGATAACTTTTCTATGCTTTCATACTTTAAGATTCAACCCAGCATTTATGTGAAAAGCTAGACAAGGGCTGGAAATTATGTTCCTGAGTTCAGGAGTCCAAAACGTACCTTATACTGCATTTCACCTTCTTTTGGCACATTTAGATGCACATGAGTCCCGATAACACATTGACAGTTACATCGAGTAAAAGACTCACATTAAAAAGAATCCACAGGCTTGATCAGTACGTTAAAGTTGCTTTAATTCCTTTTTTAAAACATTTATTCCAGGCTGAATGATATCATTACCACAGTTTCGACATGTACATCATTAATATCTTAGTTAAACCATCAGAAAATAAAAACAGCCATAGAAAACATTGTTTGTCAGTCACAGCTGGACAGAGGTGTATTTGAAGTCCTGTGAAGACCAACCATGCACACAAACATTACTGCCTCTTAAACACGAGCGTGGACCTTTTTCCACCAGGACACGCCGGATCAGATGGGTTAAACGCCAGAAAGCGTCGCAGGAATTCAAATACAACTTTCAATCAGGTGAGCAGACGACACTGGAATAGTTTTATTAAAACATTGCAAGACAGAGAGTCATTCACCATTAATAAGAGAGGAAAAACGCTGCTCTTGCCTTTATTCTCCTACAAAACAGCTAGCTATTATTTTATCTTTAAAGTTTGATTTTTACAAGACAGAGAAAAATAAAAAAATCATGTTGTGATATGAAGTGTTGTAAGAGTTTAAAAACATTATGAAAGGCCATTAATCAGTGACTAGTCCCACAGATCTTAACATTGTTTGCATCAATGGTGCAAAAAACACTGTAAAGTACTAGACCATAGGTAGCATTGTTACCATAACATGGACATTTTCTTTCTAGTAAAATCACACATGTAAGATTGTCTCGCTAAAACGAGAAGTGGTCATTGATTAATAAGAACATATTAAAATGCTGTACAGGTCAGGAATGGTGGTTCAAAGGTGTTAATCAGATTGCAGGTTTCTACCTACGTCATCACCCATGATGCAAATGGTTTCGGTGTGATGTCACAGCTGTGGGAGGGCGTGTGGTTCCTACAGCTCTAGAAGTGGACGCACAGGAAAAAAGTGGGGAAAGATGGATGTTTCTAAGAAACCGTGGCGTGTGTGCTGAGTGTGGATGTCTGTACAGCACGTGTGTGTATCTGCGTGTGTTTCGATGTGTGTATGAGGGCATGCGCGGCGTCTGTGTAGGAATGTCTCTAGATAGGCTGGCGCTTGCTTGCTGCCAGTCAGACACACTGATCACTGTACTTGCACACAGTAACACCGAGATATAGCAATAGCCAATCACGCTGCAGTGATGTCACACACACGGGTTCACAAATACAGTTTTTATACACTGTACAGAGTTTTAGAGCGGGAGGGAAAACCACCGGCAGCGTCCCAGGCAGTTTCACTTCCCGCCTCGCAAAGTCACCTTGAAGAGAATTTGTGCTTGTGGGTAAAAAAATGAAAGACAGAAAGACTACTGGTGGCTCACGCTGGATCCAAGGTCACCAGTTAACAAAATAAAAGCACAGGAAGAAAGAACAACAGTATATAAGAAGAAACAGAAGACTACAGTTGGTCACAGTATCACATCCCGAATTTCAGCTCATGATGAACATAAAAAAACACCCACTTTCCTCGATTTTAACACTTTTATGGAACGTTATTGATCAGGGACGTGTTTTTTTCAGGTGTTCAGGACACAACTCCCACTCAGTAACGATGGCAAGCTGTTTTATTTTTTACTGCTTTTTATATTCCTGATCACATCCCTGAATGAAACAAAACATTAAAGTCACAGAAACGTTTCCCGTCCCTCGTCAGTCCCGCTGGTCTTCAGGGACTTTGACTGGCTTACATAGCACCTGGCAAATGCAGAGTCACTATTTTCAATGAGTCTCGCTCCATTTCTGTCCATCGTTTTCCTTTTCACGTCTTTCTTGTTCCCTTGGTATTTACAGTCTGAGGGAAAACATTCCTTGTGGGTTTTTTCCCCTTTTTTGAGACATCTGGAGGCAGTAGAGGACAGAATCAGGCATCCCTCATTATTCAGAGTTTTTTGGCACAGGTTGAGCCTTCTTATGTCCCTTGTCTCTCGCTCCAGTTCCCAAAATTCATTCCACAACAGGATTCCTGGCTCATATTCAAAATGCATTAATCGCCACGTGTACTGTATGTGCACGTAAACAAGTATGGAAAGAGACATGGACACACTGTTCAAGCTCACGATTCAAGTCTTAGTTAGACGACTATGCTAAGATAGAGAGGATGTGGATGTGTTGGTACTGTTTCCATCTAAACATGGCTTTCTGATTTACTGGCTGAGTATTTGTACACGTGTGTGTGCCTATTTGTGTGTATGTTTGTATGAGAGATACAGCAAAAACTTCCATGATAAACACGCAGCACACCACATTTACCAGTAATGATTCAACAGTCTACGTTTCATGAAATCAGAGTAAAGCAGACGTTTACTATTTACAGCTCTGTACAGTGTGTGTGTGTGTGTGTGTGTGTGTGTGTGTGTGTGTGTGTGTGTGTGTGTGTGTGTGTGTGTGCGTGCGCTTGTCTGTGTGCGAGTGTGTAGTCTGAATTAAGTGTCACGGGGTTGAGTGGTGAGAGTAGCTGTCTCCACTGGGGGGCAGTGCACGGACCCCAGTGGAGGTGGACAGAATTGAGAAGTAGAAGAAGAAACTGGAGACGGAGCCAAGGCGCTTTAACTGCTGTGCATTGTGGGTATGAGGGCTGATCCATCACAGCGGTGGTGGATCTAGCGGAGGAGTAGAAGTTGTGATCTTCTGAGATGAACTTCGGCTTTTTCAGTTTTTGGATGATTTCGGGCGACCTTCAAAGTGCAGTCCTTCGCTGAGGTGCTTGGTTGATGAGTCCTGGCTTGCTGTGCTGCTGATGGTGAACCGGTCGGTGTTGGTGAAATTCAGTGGACCTTGATAAACCGGGGTCCTGTTGATGCTTCAAAATGCTCAGCTCCGGTTGAGCTCCGGTGAGCGGATCTTGTCACTGGCTGTGAGAACTGGATTCAGGCAGTACTGGGGTGGACTGGTGCGGATCTGGTCTCTAGTGGACTGAGGACTGTGGTCGGGCAGTGGGGTGAGGCCGGCTGGCCGGGTCCAGTTGGTCGTTGGGAACGGAGCGTCGGTTCTGGTCCGGTCGGTTGGTGGCCAGGTACTTCGCTCTCATACTGGAGGTGTACTGAAGAGATGGAGGACAGTGAGGAAAAAGGGAGGAAGGAGGTGTAGACAGAGGGAAACATGTCGGGAAAGAGAAGAAGGAGAGAATTAGAAGCAGGAGGGAAGACAGAAACGAGACGAGACAGGAAGAGGAAAACAGCTGTGGATTATGATCGAGCCTCATTCACGATGAGTGAAAGTAACGCAGAAACAGTCACAGTCCAAAAATGAACATCAGATCAGGAAATATGAACAGATAGATAGATAGATAGATAGATAGATAGATAGATAGATAGATAGATAGATAGATAGATAGATAGATAGATAGATAGATAGATAGATAGATAGATAGATAGATAGATAGATAGATGACGTGTGTGAGGCAGAAACACTTTGACCAGTCATTTGGACAGCCGGGGTTTGATTACAACAGTCATTCATTTTAACAGCTGATCAGGTCTGGATGATGTTACACAATTAGCAGATGTGGTCCGTTTGGTCAGTGATTTGTAGTTAGTGCTCTAGTTCTGATGTAGTAGGTTAGCCTGGTATGAGTTAGTGGTCTCTTGTGAGCTCGCTAGCTAGTTCCTGTAGGAGGTTGTCTGGGTTCCTCGTCCCTGCAGGCTCTGGTGACAGCTGAGCTCTCTGGGACAGGACGGCGGCCCGGCGGCCTGACAATGACGCATCGTGGCCATTTTGGTGGCTGCTACAATTGGACAGTGGAGGCGGAAACACGTGCTCCTGTGGCTGTTCAATGGTGAGGGGTGAGGGGGCACAGAAACAGAGGACACATACACCTCGACAAGAAAATGCACACATAGACACACTGTGGGAACGGGGGGGGGGAGCAGGAACTTTAGAGGTTTTGGGCTTTTTCTTTTTTTTCTCCAGCTTCACTGCAGGGTATGGAAGGAGCGCATCCTGAAAGATGTTCAGAAGTAATAATGCTAGATTTATTTCTTCAATTGTCTTAGTCCACGGTACTGTAGCCCCAAATATACAGTTGCTACTGCATGGAACAACATCCACAACTACAGGCCCAGCGGCACATTGTCAAAGCCAGAGCAGTCAACCTGTTTGTGGCCAATATTAAGAACAAGAATCTCCAAGACTGGCAGAGTTATGTCTGCTGGTGTTGAAGGAGAGGCTCGATGCACTACAGTTCTGAATATTAAACACGTTCTCCTCGCATGGCGCTGACAGCCACAGAGAAACCAACCAGACTTTTCACATCAGAAGTAGAGGACAACGTTGTGTCAGACATGACCCAACAATTACACTCATCAAGAGACAAGTGCAAATCCTCCTAACAACAGGCTTCTTTTCAAACGTCCACATATCCCAGGCTGCCAAAATGACCTTCACACAGACGATCCATGACCACGGTCTAGTTTGAGCACTCAGTACACTTGCAGTGGTGTGGGGAGGGGGCACTACCTTCCAATATCCACGCTAGCATGCTCTGCTGTGACGGCATCAGACATGAGATGCACGTGCGTTTATGAACACCGTGCTTCCTTCATTACAGTCTAAAATTAGAAATGCCATCGCTGCGGGCTCGCAGGTTTGAATATTTCCCAGCTGCACTGTGGGTATTGGAAGATAGTGGAGGGAGAGTGTGTTCTAGAAAGTGTGCACTTACAGAGGGTGGAGGGGACTCCCTGCCAATCAGGGGGGTGTTCTCACACCGAGGATTCTGAAAGTTTGCGTTCTGGCTCCTGCATTATAGAATAAGAGGTTACTGCATGTGGTCACCCTGCCACTGGAGCTCAGGTGTCGAGCTGCTGATCTGAGGTCTGCTCGTTACGACTACATGACTCTGACAAATGGCCTCAGGAGTAATTACGAGTCAGGGACTTAAGCTTGGTGGTACCATAGAGCCGAGGGTGAAAGACCTCTGCCACAGTCCAGCATAGTTAGCGTTCTCTCTTAGCAATGCACAAAGACAAATATTTAGTCTCACAATGGGACACTGGTTCGGTAAAATAATACTTTTATCGGTGCCTTAGACACAGATTTCTAAAAAGTATAGATTTCAACTATTAAAGGAATAAAAAAAGAAGATAAATACTGTTTAATAAAGCTTCAAATGTCATTTGTAATTTAGTAGGAAGCCAAATAAGAGCTATTTCCTCAATGTTTCATCTCCAACAGATCATTGACGTAAACAGTGAGACAAACCTAAAAACGTTTGAAAAAAGTGGAGGGACATGCTTCAATTTACAGCATTAATGGAAAGAGATGTGTAAGGGAGGACAGCGCAGCTCCCACAGTCCAGTTTTACAACTAGCCAAATATTTTTCCCAGGTAGCTTCATAAAAACAGCACACATTAATCACTGTTCGAGGTTCAGCTGTGTTTCAGGTGAAATGAAATGTCAGGTCTGCACACTGAAAGGACAGTTAAGAGGCTTTCCATGTTTTGGACCATTAACTCTAAATGCTTAGTTTACATTACTGCCAAACCATGTTCCAAAGTACAGGTCTGCTGTAAATCACTGAACTTTTTCCTAGGATGATGTCAATCTGGTCCTCTGGCAGCTGACTCTCATTCTTCAATGTCAGACTCCACAAACACGACAAGGAAAAATATACGCTCACAGCTGTTTTATCATGCAATGACTAAAAAGCAAATACGAGCAACATTCACTGTAAGGAAGTTCTTATCTCAGGCGAGTGCCAAGTCTCATGCCATTCTGTGCTATCTGTCTACATGGAGGAGAATAAATCACTGAGAAACTCCATCGTATGCTGTGGAATATAGGCATTGGTACTGTTAACATCCAGGACTTGTTAATGGCCCAAAACATGAAAAGCATGGTCCCTCTCTGGTCCAAAAGTCAAAATGCCACATGACTTTCAGAATAAAGGTACTGTCTGTTTTCTGACTTCTTGCTGCACAGTGAGTTCTCTCCTGAGCAGCAAACACCACAGAGGACTTGATAAGCCCACAGCTAAAACAGCAGCAAGCAGTGGCAGACAGAGATATATGTGTTTATTCCTTTTCTCTTTTTTTTGTATTCAGAGCAAGCAGTCCTGTGGCAAACTGTAGCAAGCAGGGTGAAATAACTTCAACTATGGCAAGTGCAAGCCTGGATTCTCTTTTAATAGAGCTTTTTGTGGGCTGAAACAGGCACGCTGGCTGATACAGCTGGCAGCCATTTTTCTTTCAGCATCAGAGGAAAAGCTAGTGAAGGGTTCAAACTCACTGAGTGCTGACAGTGTGTCACAGAGGACATGCGAGCCAAACATAGCAAAAAGCTAGCTATTCTAACTCATCCAATCACAGGCAGTGAGCGCTGCTATGCTGCTAGTCTGGGTCACGGGGGGCAAGCATCAGCTACCTATGGCAGGCAGTGTGTTGATCCTGCTAGCCTCTAGCTAGCGGTGGGTGCTAACTCACATGTATTCAGTGACGGGGGCATTGCTGACAGTGTGGGCTGTAGCGGGCAGGCTAGCTTCGCTACCGTAGCTGGAGCCACAGCTGTAGAGACTGGGCATGTGAACGCGGTACAGGTTATCGTGCACACCGCCCCGTGAGGCACCCGACTCGTCCTCTCCGTCTTCCTCATCCGTCCTTCAATTGGTCAGGGTAAGGGCAGGGCACGAGAGGGCATGATGGATAGGAGGGGAAAAAGTAGAGGGGAGGGAGATCCGAGAGAGACAACAGAGTGTAAACAAGTGGCTGAAGAGGAGGTTAGGAGAGGGGAAGGTGTACTTGTACTATGTAGTACAAAGGTACTGTGTGGTGCTATCTGGTACAAAAAAACTGGTTGAGGCCATGCCTTCAGCCCCAAAGCAGCTGAACAAGAAGAAAAGGAACATGGGCAGCATTCATCTACAAACAGGTCCACTACAAGCACAGTACAAGTCTCTAACATTACCACACAGCCCAGAGTGGACCCATGAAGCTGTCTCTTGTTGCTGTGTGTGCGTACATATAGTTAAGCTGTGTGACTCTTCAGTATTCTCTTAAGACGTAGAAACATGCAGTCATTTTCTTCATGCAGCCATCACTCCTGATAATTACTGTCCATTTCAAATTGTCCAAACAGAGTCAAATTTCAAAAATCAGTTTTCTTTAAAGTACTTCATGCATCACTGAGTGCTCCATGAAACTTAAAGCAAAAACATCAGGAAAAAAGGAGATAATATGGCTGGTTTGGGCAAACCATTTTCAGACATAAAATGGTCAAAAATGTAAAAACGGCCAGCAACGCAACAGAATGAGGCATCAAATAAGATATGTGCTGATTTGGAAGTTGGATCTCTGGCTACAGAAATGTACTGGCTTCTACAACGTGTGGGTCAACCACAAAATACATGTATATCTGCATTATGTAGACCCTATTATTAAGACTATTTATTTTCTTAGCTGTTTTTGGGAAGTCTACACCAGCCGTCCACATGCTAACAAAATCACATCGAGCTGGTGATGTTTCTGAGAGGGAGGGAGCTGTATGGAGAACGTTTAGCCGGCCCGATGTTAAACGAGACAAAGGCACAAAGAAGTTACTGCATTGACTGGCCACCAGGTGGAGGTGTTTCACTCAGGCAACCAAAAAGGAGCTCAGCTGTGCAGCCCGACAAACAGACTCAGCAGTCGCAGCACAGTCAGCCTTAATGAGCAACCAACCCCATGAGCAGTTTTTCTTTCCGAATTCGGGGATATTACAGATTATTGTTTCATACCTGCTGGGCCAAACTTTAGCATTGCTGGTAGTTCACACCCAACAAACAAGCGTAAAACACCACTATCATGGCGCAGCTGTGGTTCATAATTCAAATCGTTCATCAGAGTGAAACCTGTCCCTGCATGTATAGTCTAAAGCTGAATTTACCATCGAATTATTTGGCTGTTTGAATGGGCCGTTTATCGGACCATAGGGTCGTTAAATTTCCTCAATATCCACCATCATTCGCTGAAGCCCAAAGCATTTCCAAATCAGGACAGGGAGAGAGGAGGAAGGGACGGAACAGAAGGAGGAAGTGGGGCACAGAAACAAAAAAAAAACAAAACGTGGTGATACACAATCTAACAACAATGGTGCTCCAAGTCCACAGTGGAGAAAAGAAAATGTACAAACACAGAAACAGACAATCAGCCAGACTGACAGTGCCGACGGCAAACAATAAAATAAACAACACTTGCAGTGAAAACTTGATGGATTCAAAGACAGGCAGGAAGACGTAGGAGACAACAGCTCAGGAGGCAAATACACTCAAAGAATGACATGCATGGGCACCGAGTGGATCCTCTCTGAGCCTTTCAGCTGTTTTCAGGTCACAAGATGAATTTAGTTACACAGTTAACAAGTTAGAACTAGTTAGATGTTAGCTGTCAGTGTACACATTAACTAAAGAGAGACGTAGGAATGTAAAGGCTTGTGCGAGTCGTGTGTGTGTGAGACAGAGACTGTGTCTTAGGGCTGAAAAATCAATCGAAATATGATCGAAATTGCAATATGACCGAGTGCAGTATCCAAAGGTAAAATGTGTCACAAAATACCATTACAAGTGAAGAATTTGGGTGGTGCAGAGATGCACCAGCCTACAGATCAAAGCCTTCAGACGTGAGGGAACATGCTTCTTTGGTGCACACCCCAGCAAAAATCACATCTTATCATTTTTATATGTTTTTCAGTGAAAATTAAAAGCAAAAATGACCATTCCCACTAAAATCGTGACATATTGCAATATCTGTCAAAATAATCACAGTATGTTTTTTTTTTTTGCTTATCAATGTTTTTGCATTTCGTTCAGCCCTGCTGTGTGTGCGTTACCTCTTGCCAGGCCAGGTGTGTGGCACACTGCACACAATGGAGGAGAACATGAGGGCGGTGACGAAGGAGAAGAGAACCAGGTAGATGAGACCCTCCACCCCGTCATAACACAGCCCGGTCAGGGCCTGAACGTAGTCCTGCGTGGGGGAAACAGGAGAGGAGTCAGCGGCTTTGAAAGTCTTGGATTTGAGGACTTTTCTCCTGTAACACAGCACACACAGTGACTCACCATGTGTAGGCTGCGACAGTCCACCAGAGCAGTCAGCTGGTGGAGACCAACCTCGGTGGAATTCAGCACAGACTGGATTTGTTCAAGACTCCCCTGCACACACACACGCAAAGCAAAGGTTACACATGCATGTTCGAATGTATATATGCACCATCGTGCACATCCACACCGCGCACACACCAGACAAACACGTGTGTTCTCGCACTTTCGTAAGCGCCTCTTTCATCGCGCTTCCACTGATGCAAATCCACTCATCCGTGGAGATGAAGACCTACAGATCAGTGCACAGGCGAGCACACAAACCTTGGTGTTGGCATAATCACGTGTTGCTGATCTCAGTAGCTCTGCCACATCATCCTGCATCTCCACCAATGCCTTGTGACTCCCTGACAGCCTCTACAAAACACACAGAGACACACAAACAAAGCACACACACAGAAATACATCCTGTGGTTACGTAACGGCTTTACCAGTTTGGACAGGTAACAAAGAGAAATGTATCAAAAAAACAACAAGAGGGTGAATTTACCTGCTGGAAGGGGTTAATTTGGCCAGAGCTGCACCTCAGGTAATACTGCAGGATATCTGGAAAGGTACCAGTAAATACATGTCAATACAATAATAATACATACATCTAAAATAGATGAACACTGCAGGTAGCATGTCAACACAGAGGCATGTTAGCAGCATTACTCAGGCATATTTGTGTATGTGTGGGGGGGGGGGCAACTCTGTTTACACTGTCACACTGTGGGGACAAAAGTCACAGCGTAAATCACTACATTTTCAGGTGCACACTTGGGTTGAGGTTGAGGTTAATGTTAGGGAGGAAGTAGTTATGGTTAGGTATGTTTCCAGGAAATGTGTGCAAGTCAATGTAATGTCCTCTGAAGTAATGGAAGTGATGTGTGTGTGTGTGTGTGTGTGTGTGTGTGTGTGTGTGTGTGTGTGTGTGTGTGTGTGTGTGTGTGTGTGTGTGTGTGTGTGTTCCAGAGGCAACATCTGTGCTCCACAGAGCGGAAACAACTGAGAGACAACAGAACTCATTAGAGGAGTGAAAAGAGGGAAGTGAGGGAGGGAGAGGACGAAAGGAAGCAACTGAGAGGTAAAGAGGGACATAAAAGGATGAAGAGGGAGAACAAATCAGATAACGATCCTAAGTGAAAAAGCAAAAATGTGCTCTGAATGTATAAATAAATATATATTTTTTACATGTGGGGCAGGCGGGAGGACGAGCGAGCGGGGTGTGTGCAGGATTGCTGATGCGCTGCAGTCAGCAGAGAGAGAGTAAGAGCTTTTAGATACCCGAGTGTCAGTCAAACACAATCCCCTCGGATGCACACGCAAACGCACACGCTTGCTTCTTAAAATAGCAGCAACATGTCAGGGTGAGATCCGACTGTCAGTGTGGAAACTCGCGTCGATTCAAGATGTTTCTGCTTGTTTGTGTGAGAGCAGCCGTTGACCAATCACCTCTCATTCCTTCCTTCTTGGGCGTCCCACGTTGTAATTAATAGTATTAATCACACATTATGAAATTTGTTGTTCTTTCTACAGGCTGGAGGGTCAAAATCTGTTTGTATCGTGTCCTCAGGAAAAATGTTCAAAAGCACCAATCAGAGAAGGACACGTGGTCTTTGCTTATTTAACCTGTGACAAGTGTTTGCTTGTTTACACTGCTTTGTTTTTTCAGTTCACATGTCTAAAGGTTTGTGTAACACTGTCTTCTTGCATGAAACCCCTTAAATGGCTGCTACCAGCTGACTGGTTGTGTATTTCCTTTGCATACCTTGGTTGATGACAGCGTTTTCCTTGGTTACCCTGGTGACGTAGGTATCAGGGGAGACGCAGAAGTCGCTGGCTGACTGTAAGAGGTAAGCATACATGGTACATCAGGCTACAGCGACATCCACGCTGAACACACTCGCAGTGCTTCAGCAGTGGGAAACGATTACATCACTGCAGAGGCAGGGAGCTCGGCCATGTTGCCATGGCTACACTTACAGCAGCGACAGCCAGCTCCAGGCCGAGAGACCCCCAGCTGATTATCAGAGTCAAAACCCCCAGCAGACACACTCTGAAGGACAACAAAATACAGATTTTCACAGTCGAGGTTCAGCCGACCAACGCGACATGCATTTCACAGTTTTACTTGACACAGATTCAGAGTCGGGAAAGGATTTGATTCGTCCAATAGGAGCGACGTTTGGAGTAGGATGTGCTGCGACTTACCCAATCAGAGTGCCTCTGGAGTTGCGTATCAGGCCGAAGAGCACCAGAAGACAAATGAGGACATCGAACAGCAGCAGGCCCAGGTACCCCAACCACCTGTAAATGTACTGATTTACCACAGTGTTTCATACAAACCAGGTATTTCACGACCAGCGGTGGAATTTAACTCACGAACTAGTTTACAGATTCACATTATTCATTTAAAATAAAAAGCAACTAACATATTGATGTATTTTCATGTATGAAGCTGCTCAGCAGTAATTATGTAATTAATCAAAATGAACCCCACCTTTTCCATTAGTGACAAACACATGACTGCATCATTACTTATAGTCCAGTAGTTTAACATATATTATCCTGAAATGAGCCATTCTTTACTTAACATTTGGTATTCTAAGCATATTTTGATGGCAGTCTTCTGGGACTGAGCTACTTTAGTTCACATAGAGCAGAGTCCTAGCTGCTAGCTAATGTTTGTTAAAGGTTCTGGACTCAGCATCACATGGTTACAAAGCAAAAAATGTCGTGTTGTTGCCACGATTGGTTAACAACTTTATGGCCACTTCAATGGTTTTCCACCCTCCAGTAATTCTGAGAGGACTATTTACCCAGAAGCAGCGGGAGAATACAGTATCTACTGTAACATGCAAACCTCACACCATAACGTTGCTGATTCCCTCTGAACAGATCAGATTTCAGTTGATCCAGCAAATCCTTCTGCATCATAAAACTCATACTTGTTCGTACCAACCTGTAAAAATCAAAAGCCTCCGTCTTGCGGGCCAAGTCCTCCAGAGAAATGTCAGTATTGGACCAGAAGGGAACATCCACCATCAGCCTCACCAGCTCGTCCAGCTGTCCCTGCAGCTTTTGGACGATGGACACGTAGTCTGTCTGTTCCTGGAAGGCTGTCTCCAGCTGGACTAAGCTCTCTTCCACGGTCTGGTTTAAGGCTAGGGCGCTGTCTGACACCTGGACGTTCACAGAAAGAGGCGCTGCCTGAGACACTTTGCTTTCATTGGATTGTGACAAACAAGTGTGATGATACAGCAGGTAACTCACAAGTTTCTCCACCCCGGATATGGTGCGGTTGGCATGCCGGAGGGAGTACGCCAAACGACTGGCTCCATCGCTCGATTCCCCGTTTCCGTAGAATCCCACAGCAATGCCAGCGCTGGGAGGCAGAAAACAGGAAGTGCCAAGTGTTAGCACAATGACTAATTCAAAGATCAGATGGCATCAAATTAATCAATATGGATGAATGAGTTCAACATTTCTTCCTCCTTTTCTCACAGTCAGACAGCAGCTATCAGGTGCAGTTCCTGTGTTAACCAGCAGCAGGCGGCGTTGAGCTCTGCTTCTCTGCTTTGGTGTCACCCTCGGGCCTCCGGCAAGCACAGGACTACCAGGAATGATTCACACACACACACTCACACACACACGCAGAGTCTACACAATAATTGGGTCACCAGACCGCACATAATATGATCCTTCTGCAGCTCTGCATCCACATTCACACATGACACATGCTACAATATCTGAGGGTCTCTGCCCCAGCGCCCCCCCCGCACCCCTTCACCACGTTCACACCACGACTAACCCCTCTCCCACCGAACACCACCACCACCACCTCCACAGAAACCTCCTTTACACTTCCTGCTTCATCTCTTTGCCCACATCGCCTCTCCCCCACCCTCTCCCTGAGCAGCTCCTGTGGCCCCCTCCTCTCTCTTTGTGTACTGTATGTGTGCATTTGCGCATGTGTGTGTATGACTGCACTCTCTGTGTTGATGAAGGCTCTGTCTGCGCACTAACACCAGGCAGACTGTGAAGGGAAATTTATGACCATTGTTAAGGCAATTCATTCTAGCCCATTAGATCTTGAGTAGCATCGTGTTACAGAAGGTTTATAGACACACACGGCTTTGTCTAAGTGTGTGTGTTTTACGGTGGACTTTATGTGTACATGTGACATAAAACAACAAATACAGAGGGAACAGAATAGAGATGAGTACAGGCAGGGAGGCACATTTATCCGTTCCTGTAAATATCTCCTCTTTCATTGGTCCACTTCCTCTTCCTGCATCCTCCATGTCATCTCAGTTTTAACAATAAATCATCAACCATCGCTGTTGTTTACTCATCCTCTTCTTCGTCTTCTTCTCTCTCCCACTCCTTTCTCCCTCCACTTCCTCGTGCATCCTCTCCTCTGTCCAGCTCTCTCGCTGCTTTAATACCTGCTGCTCCCATCAGCGGATTTCACGACTTCATCAACCAACAGCTTAGGATGCGAGACATAGAAGTTCAAAAGTCAAACAACTGACAGCAACATTGGCCAGCTTCGCTCGGATTTAAATAAAATCCCGCACAGAAAAACACACACAGATTATTAAGACATCATTTTTCCTTTGAGAAACAGCAACCCGTCCTGAACGATGCTAACTCGCAGAGAGAGCGCGCTGCTTTAGTCTCTGCTTCAGTCCATTTTCAGATGAAATGAACTGACATCATACGCTAAAGATGCTCTGCTCTACCTAATGGGCACACTGAGATGCACTCAGCTGGAGCTCAAATGTTAAATTCAGTCAAAACTGGGTCCACGAGTTCAAGTCCGAATCAAACTGATTCACCTGAATCCAAAATAAATGCATCCAATTAGTGGAACAGCCAACTGGAAAGTCTTATTTTATACTCAGTGTGTATCCTGAAAAAACACACTGCTGCTCCACACAAACAGGTGGCAACATCCAGACACCGAGTCCCGCTGCGCAAGACAATGAAAAATATTTTCAGCACGTTAAGAGTAGGGCGGCGTACTCGCGATCATTTTCAGGGATGCTGAATTTAATTAGCATGCTGGTGCTTTGATCATTGCTGGCAGTCACGCTGGATTCAAATCACACACTCGCACCACCAGCAACCACAGGTGTCGCCAAATCAACCAGGACTAAAAATTATAACCTAAACCAGCTTCTTTATCTTTGAAGGAATAAAATTCAGTGTTCTTTCTTTCAGTCACAACCAGCCACAGAAAGCCTGAATGAATTCCAAGCAGGATATAGATTTTGAATTTGGGGAAAAGTGAGCACTGATGTCAGATTCACTCCATCACTTCTAGATGAATAAATGAATCACTGTGGCTATAAAATGTCGAAAATAGAAAAAAACTACTAATAGGTCTCCACAGCCCGAGGTGACGTCTTAAAATGACATTAGCAATTCAAATTAAAAGAGTGAGTTTAGAGAAGCTGCAGACTTTTCTTTAAGACTGACTTCACTAAACCGAGACGCCGCTGCTTCTGTGTACACACACTGCACACAAACGCACGAAGTCCACATGCGGGTGGTGCTGCGCCAAAAATAAAATGTGATGTCACATTAAATTGTGGACAAAGAATCGCATGAGCACAGCGGCGCACACACACACACACACACACACACACGTTCAGATATCCATATCAAATATTCAATAAGAAATATTATAGCTAATCATAAAATATTAAAACCTGCAAAAAACACTCTTCAGCACTGAGTCACGCTAACACACACACACACACACACACACACACACACACACACACACACACACACACACACACACACACACATCGCTCCCCCTGACTGTATAATTCATTTCTCGTCTCTGCATCAAATCTGCTTCTGTCGCCATGGCAACCTTTCTAGGCCAAGGAGAAGGCCGAACAGAGAGAAATAATAAATAACGGAGAGGAGCTAACAGAGACGAAGAAAAGGGAAGAGAGGTAGACGTAGAGAAGTGCTGAGAGGGTGAACGAGGAGGACTAGTTTGTGTGTGTGTGTTGGTTTGTGGAGCAGAGTCCACACAGCCTCGGTATCTGTGGTGGAAACGCACTCTGCCCAGGTGACCCAGCAGCAGGGTCACCTGGGCAGGTGAAAGATCTCAGAGTGTACACATGGCCCTCAGAGTCAGACTAACACAAACAGTGCAGTGTAACACCTGGCCGGCTCCCAGTAACACCACGCTTAAACAAGGCCGACTGGACTGAATGCAGGTGGAGTCACAGTCATGTCGTACAGGACTGTGCATGTGGCTGCTGTGGTGTGAAAACCAAGCAATGCATTTCTGACATTATCACATAGTTTTAATGGGTTTCCTCAGCTGCCCTCCCAATACTTCTGTTTATCATCCTCACAGAGCAGATCTCCTTTTTTACTCAGCTAAAATAAAATGATTTATCTGCAATACACAGATTACAGCGTGTCAGGCACAGCAGCTGTGTTAACATTAAAATGTTGGCAAGATTTAAGCTAATTTCTGCAAAGTAAAACATGAACAAGCGTGAGTTTACATGACCGAGAGGACATGACAAAACCGCACGATTAATTAAGCTCCAGTAACTCTGATCTATCATGGCATTTCACTGCTGCTGCTGCTGTCATAATGCACTTTTACGACGCAGTCTTTTTATCAGCTGCTACGGTGATAGAGACATATGCAACAGTGTCTCCCATCTGGACTCAGTGTGAAATGAATTCTTTGTCTGCAGCAGAGGCAGGTACCATGACATCAAGGCTGCTTCCATTAGCCTTTACTGCAGCTTTTCGACCTGACACAATCATAAAAAGTTGGGAGGTTTTGTGCATTTCTGGCATTTTGCCACTGTTTGCTATGTGCAAACTGAAAAACGGCAGAAGGAAACATAACTACTAATTAAAGGACACTAACAGAACCATCAGGGCACATAATGTTAATACAGGTAACTAATGACTGAAGCTTCATCCACATTGATACGTTTAGCAGCATTTTAGCACCCTATCAGAAATAATCTCCATCCACACAAACACGACTGAAAACGCATGTCATATGACCGTTTATGTACACTGGTCGTGCACGCGCAGGTGACTGGTGTTTGCCTGCAGCGCATGTAGGAAGTAGCTGCAGGATAAAGCAGCTGCTGGCATAAACAACAAGGTCAGCAGCATCTGTACTTCGTTACACATGTTGTATTAACTGCTGGTACTCAAGGCTGATAGACATATAGATCCTGATGTTGCTTGATTTCTTCTGAAGAAGGGTCATGTGATGCGGGTGTGACGAATCGGGGAAGGACACATTGTGACTGATAAGAATCAGTCGGGAAGCGAACGTGAGTGCCGGCGTCATCGTTTCCAAAAGTCTCTGTTGGCACCCTGACAGGACTCTTTACGTTTACACATAAATGTACAGTTAGTCTGGAAAGAGCCGGTCAGACCTCTGTTTCAAGGCAGCCTACCGGCACTAGCTTTTTCAGGCTTCTGATTGGCCAACATAGCTTTAGGGTTAGGGTTACATAGCCACCTGTTGGTTTGGCATGCTCTTAACAGCGCTTCAATTGTGTTTTCATCTGGAAGGAGATTTTTTTAACAGTGCTTGTGTGGAAAGGTCAGTGCTCCCCCCTGAATCCACAGAGAACAGTTCCAGTCTCCACTTTAGGCTGCAGAGCCGTTCTTTTAATGGTGAATAATGATCAGACCTTTACTACAGCCTCTCACCTGCAGACGAGCGTGGCAATGATGACGCACCAGGCGGTGCAGCAGCAGTCAGCGCTGGGCTGCTGGGAGTGCGAATGGGAGTGCGAGGAATCGTCACTCTTGCGTCGCCGGCAGCAAAGCCAGAATGAGTAGAAGAGGAGGAAGAGGAGGTCCAGGCCGAGACACAGCAACGCCACGGACCCCAGCAGCAGAATGGACTGGCAAGAAGAGGGATAGAGAAAAAATACAATCAGTGGAAAGAAGAAATGTATGATTTCATAACACAGTTTACGCTTTGCTGTTTCTGTCCAGCTTTGAGCTCGATGCATTCAGCACACACACGTATCGTGTTTTAAGAGTTGTCCTTATCACTGGGAAGAAGACGATTTAGGAAATGAGTTCAATCTACAGGAAGCAAACGAGCTGATATGAGCAGAAAGCAGATACACAGACAGAGCGCATGACTGAGTTTTTCCTGTGTCGACAGACGCACGCAGATACTCAAACTGTGTTCCTTTCTCCAGCTATCTGAGACAGAAAGCAGTGCCTGTTAAATGGCTGTTTGATAGACACCATGAAAAACACCATCAAACACGCACACCTCCACGCAGAGAGCGGAAGCGATGCTGCTGGGGAGCTGAGAGCGCTAGAGACCCGCCACACGGATCACACACCCTTTACAAGCTTTGAAGTGTAAAGGGGGGGGGGGGGGCAGACAGAAGGAGGAGTGGGGGTGCATGTGAAAGAAAAAGAGAGAGAGAGAGAGAGAGAGAGAGAGACAGAAAAGGAAGAAGATGTGAAAGCAGATGACTGAAGTGAACACTAAAAAGGGAGAAGTGGATAAAGACTGAGATGAGGGCTGTTACAGCAATTTGCCTGCAACTGAATCTTTTTTTATCACACACACACACACACACACACACACACACACACACACACACACACACACACACACACACACACACACACACACACACACACACACACACACACTGCGATGTTTGTTTTTCTGTCCCCTCTGGGAGCGTCTGGAAAAGTCATTGTGCTGCCGGACGACGGAGAGACAAAGGCACGTTTCTGGAAAACCCAAAGTGTCCACCTGTTCGACTGCTTGTGATGGACAAAGCAAATGTGCCAGAGTCGCTCAGAAGCAGCGGCAGCAGCAGCGCGACCCTCCGCGAACGATAGCAACGTCTGACTCCACCTCTAAGATCCTCGCACACTTCCTGGCTTCCCAGGCTTCCAAACTGCTGGTGACCTCAATTTTTCCTCACTGCCAGCCAGCAACTTCCTCACCCTGCAGCCATTTGTGCACCTCTGCTGTAAATATACACGTGTGCTGTAGCGTATATGTGCCAAAAACATATTCAAAAATGCATCAAATATTGTGTTTTTTGGTTTCATTAAATACATTGGGGTTGGCATCGTAAAGTATAATATTCCAGGACAACAATTCTTAACATGGAGATCAGGAAGAAGCATATTTTTATTTGTGAATTAATGACTTATGCCTTCAGGCCTTGACATTATCATTAATTATTATTAACTAAATAAGAGAATTAAACAGAAATGAACAGGTGAACTGGTCACAACCAGCAGACATACACAACAATATATAAAAAATGCAATGTAAGTCATAATTTTGATGGGAATGATAATTTCTGAATTTTATTTTTACTGAAAATTTTCTGAAAATGATGATGATGATGATGATGATGTGATTTTCGCTGGGGTCTGTACCAAACCAGCATGCTCCCTTACGTCTGAATAAAATCACTTGTACGTAGCCCCATGATGCTTCGTTTGTAGTGCTCTGACACATTTTACCTCACTGAAAGAAGACATTATTCAATTTTGAGGGTCAAAAGCCAAAAAGGTTGAGCACTCCTGCTGTAGACACTAAGACTGTACACAGCGATGCCTTGAGCTAAATGTTAACTTCAAGATGTCAACATGCTCAAAATGACAGCGCTAACATGATGACGTTTAGCATGTGAGCATGCTAACACTCAGCACAAAGCACGGCTTAAACTCATGGGGATGTCAGTGTTTGTAGCGCTGACCTGAGGATGAAAAAAAGGAAAGGGATCACCAAAGTTTCTACACGTCATCGTCTGGAGACCGTGAATGTTTGTGCAAAATTTCCTGTTCATCCATTTCATAGTTGTTGAGATACAGCAGACAGGACCGACCCAGCAACTGACCCACTGTTTGCCGGCCGTGGCTAAAACATAAACACTGATATCTCCCAGAATTTTGGACTGTTGATGCAGAATCTGTTGCTTATCTGGAAGGTGTCAGCTTATCCCTGTGGCCTGATTTGACGCGCTGCTTTCCGAGGAAATTCTTCAGAAACAGAAACATCAAAGAAATAAGTGTTCAGACGAGCCCGTCACACTCGAGCCAGCTGATGCGCTGTCACCAGCTTGTCTTGGAAGGCACAAATCTCTTTTCACATTGAGGAACAATGCAGCCTTATAAGGTCGGCATTTCCACGTAAAGTGACGACGTGTAACCACAGGCCTGTAAACAGCTCTGGATCACATCTGCAGGGCTGCAGCCAATCTGGCCGGGATAGTGGGTCACTAGAACACTACGCTGGATAGCACAGAATATGAAATATAATAGGATGTGACCTGCAGGAGCGTAATGTGACATCTGAAGGGAGAGAAGAGAGCCAATTTTCCAACAGCAGTCCAAACCACGAGTCTCAGTCCCTGCTGAGGCATCAGTGCACGTCTATTGTATGAGGTCTCTAAGCCTACAGCTAGGAGACGAGAATTAGAAGCATGACAATTAACTTAAAATATTCACACTAAAGTGACTGTGGCTCGATCCCATTACAACCTGGAGTTACAAGCTGCACCATAATCAGAAAGGAAGAGTACATTATTACTGTCTCTTGGGAAGCGGTTGGGAAAGCCAAGGCTGAGTGAGAGGAAATCAGTTGATTGCTTTTTCCCAGACTGCTTTTCTCCAACAGGTTAAAGAAGATGAGCACAGGGTGGGAGGAGAGGATCCTGATGGGAGAGGAGGGGGAGATAAGCCCTGTAGATTCCTGGTCTGTGGTATTATCCTCTGTTATTATCTGCAGGCTTAGTGCTTGAAGCGTTATGCTATAGTAAAGGCACACTGTGCTCCACTAATGTATTGTTTGATCTCCTGTGCCTTTAGCATTAACATTAGGGCTTAAGCTGTAAAGTGTAAGAGCCACCGAGCTTTGCAGAATGACAATGAAACCTCACACCATAGAATGACGGATGCTTTCGTGACTTCCATCCGTCACAAATCATGCCACAGGGGCAACAGGGTGACACAGATACACAGCGATACAGAGGAAGGTGATAAGACAGAGAACGCACTATGAATTGAACAATCTTATCGATCGATGAGGCGATCAACAGAGAACCGGCAGGCAACTATTCTGACAATCAATTCATCTTTTGAGTCAAAGAATTCTGCTTCAGATGTGATTTTACACTTAAAGTTGTTGGGTTTTGTCCTCTTGGATGATGAAACTAACCACGTAATCTTTAGCTTTAAGGCCTTGGACTTTGGGAAAATAAAAATGGGCTTTTTCTCAGATTTTCTGAATTTTATGGAAAAGTAATGTTGTTTGCATTTGAGAAGCTGAATGTCTGTGATGTTAACGATTAACTGACACTAAATATTTCCAATCGACTAATCACATGCATATAAAGCAACAACAGCTGATCCAGGACTGGCGATGTGTGGTACACTCTGCTGATGTCTGATGTTGAGATCTGACTCAGGACCAGGTATTCTGCAGCCACACACTCTCCTCCCACTGTGTATGATGGCCGCTAGATTAACTGCTGGTCTGACAAACCATCAGAGCAGATTAAGCGTGGATCAATTAGCTACTAATAAGCATGGTGAGCTTGGCTGTGCATGTGTGTATGTGTGTGTGTGGACTTAGATGTAAGTGTGTGTGTGTGTGTGTGTGTGTGTGTGTGTGTGTGTGTGTGTGTGTGTGTGTGTGTGTGTGTGTGTGTGTGTGTGTGTGTGTGTGCCCCTCTACGCTATTGGAGATCAGCTCGCAGGCTGGAGGAGGGGCTAAATGTTAAACGCCCAGGCACAGTGATCTACTTTCAATCTGTCCGTTTAAGTGTGTGTATGTGCACGCCTGTGAATGTGTGTGTGTGTGTGTGTGTGTTTGACCTGACAGGATCAATCACTTCCACCTCACTGAGTTGTCCTTGCACTCTCCCTGCCTGTGTGTTACTCTGGAGTGTGGCCTTGCCTATGATCCTCTCAGCTTCTGTCCTGAGGCGCCGACTAACCTCAACTTCATTCTGCTAATATTCAGCAGCACCACTGGGTCAAAGGGTAAAGCACGACACTCACGGCAAAATCCGTATTCAGACAAAAGCCTTTGTGTTTTAATCTTTAAACACAAAAAAAGATTCACGAGAGGCACCTTTTGTGTCTGATCCGCTGTGATCCTTCTCGAAATGCTATGAGATGATGTCTTCCACTGTGCAAACCGTAGCATGCTTTTCAAAATACCAATTACAGTCTTACTTTCCACAGCTGGGAATATACGGTATGTGTGTGTTATTACAGGTCACATGATTCCTCTGTAATGTTCTGCAGCTGTTAGACTGTGGCTGGTCGCTGACTCTGCGATTCTCCCATAATGCAAACAGAAGAGCGCACACACATGCGCGCAGACAGACATACGAGCGACTCCAATGCCTTGCAGAACCTCAGGATGAGAGCTCCAATTTCAGCTCCTCGGAAGAAAAAAACAGCACAGTTTTCTTGCAGAAAGCCACGGAGTCAGCATCCCCAATGGAGGCACAGTCATCAGAGACCAGCGGCTGAACAGCGTTATTTGTTTAGTTTAAGAGGAAAACTTCTGCATAGGAGAGGACAAGAGCATGAGTGAGTGAACGACTGAGAGGCATTGTGTGAGAAGAAAGTTTTGAGCTGCTTCAGCACTCAGGAGCTGAATACAAACGAACCTGCGCCAAATCACATCAGAAAGAAAAACACTGCACAGAAGAATCTCTCTCTATTGTGTGCGAGTGTGTGAGTGTGTGTTGTGCTGTGGTGACGGACTGAGTGCTCCAGGGGACACTGTGCAGGGCCTTGTTTGTGTGTGTGTGTGTGTGTGTGTGTGTGTGTTTCTCAGCTGGATGAGTGGATGCATGAAAGCCTTTGAGACAGATATACTGAGCCAATCTAAAGACGGGCTTCAGTGAAAGAGAGCATTCTTTCACAACAGACTACAGCCCTCCCCTTCCCACCCTTTCTCCCCTCCCTCCCCCAATCCAATTCAACCTCCTTCTTCTTGTTCTTCTCACCCTCTGTCCCTCCCTCTCGCTCCCCCCGTCTAGCCAGAATTAATGATTTCACCCTGAATAGAACCCCTATATTCACTCACTCACTCACAGACACACACAAAACCCCTAAGGGAGATCTGTGACCTCACCTCAACAAACAAGACCAAGTGCTAAATACGCACTGACACAGAAAGCGAATCTGCTGCATGTGACATATGCCGCATACATGCAGCACGATATGCACAACTACTGTACGTATGCATGACGTACAGACAAACATATGACCACCGTGCAGAAAGCTCAGTGACATAGAAACAGCCCCGTCTGCTAAAATATGTCAGGATGTAATTAGTCTAAAAAGGGGGTCCTTAAAATTCCAGTGGTCACACACATTGACACACACACACACACACACACACACACACAAAGGCCCTTAGTTAAACATTGAATAGCTCGCAGGAAGTGGCTATTTGGCAATTTAGAAGCACCTCCCATGGCTCATCGAGCCTTCTCTCTCCCCTCTCGCCTCCAATCAGTCTCTTTTTATCTTTCTCACTCCTCCTCCTCCTCTCTCCGGTTCCCATCTCCCTCCCTTGTTCATGGCCGTGGGTGCCTTCCCACGCTCGGCTCTTGAACTTGCACGCCCTCCCTCCTCTCCCCGAACATGTCAGCAAACTACACTGAGGGGTGACTGCAGCGCATGAAATGTGGGATTCTGAACGATGTGTCTCTCGGCTTCATGTGGGTCCGCAAGCCTGCGTTTTCTGGTGCAGAGACCTGAAAGTCACCTTGTTTGAGGATTCAAATGAAATGCAGCAAAACCGGGCCAGAGTCCCTCTTTGAGATCAAGCTGCTCTCTAAGGCAGCGCTGTCAACTCCCAAAATGGTGTCCTCAAATTGTCCAACCAAAAGTCCAGAGCTTATGGGTATTAAATGCGCGATGACAGACATGCGGAATATCCTAACAATTAAGAAAGTGCAACCAGGAAATGTTTGCTGTTTTGGCTTTTATAGATGACTTTACCTTTCATTGTATTTTCTACTATCAAAATATTCATTTTCTGCCCAATGACTAAACCATTGGCTCCCATGCTTTGTGTCTCGTGTCCTTTAGAGAGCCAGACAAGCGATGTCTACTCGCTACCAATTATCACAGATTTCTTATGTCGAGGAGCTGCAGCAGTTTATCCAAAGAGCCATGCTTCCTTCTCAGGTGTCTCATTTTAATCATTTGCAGCGTCCTAACAGGTAAGTCTCTGTTGTGTGGCAGAAATGCTTTGTCTTTTCCGTTCCCATCTTGCTATTAATCTTGCAGTTCCTCGGATTTACACTGCATCCCGACCCTCAGGTTGGGAACCATCTGACTAAGTGACTTATAGTTTCTGCACCACGTTCATCCATAACAATGATGGAGCAGGCAGGGGATCAGCCTCTTGACTCAAGGACATTTCTCTCTCACACACACAGAAAGAATTGATCGGTGCATGGAGGGATTCCTCCACTCTGTGGTTGCAGGACAGCCTCAGTCACCACTTGGCCACTCTGCTGTGAAATTACAGTGTGGGCAGGTGTCAGGAGGTGGGATGATAAGATGATGCTGCATGATGGAGGGGATGATGAATTCTGAGTGGGAGGTTATTATTCCTTGTCTTACCTTCTGGTACTCAGAGTCCTCCGGCCTGAAGTCACTGCTCACAAGCTGGAACTCAATGTTGAAATGGGGCAACCGGTGCAGCAGGTTCACCCACCAAGGCGGAGAGTAGTTCACAACGGCCGCCATCCTGATCCAGCGACCTGCTGGCTGTCACTTCACTCTCAAAGCCGATTCCTCACACGGACACTGTAGAGAAATTCACGAACATTGTGCGTCAACGGGGCACAGAAAAGACTTCAAGAACAATTTGTGACAGGCAGAGCTAGAGAGCATCCATGTCATTTCAGCAAACATGTTAAGCAGCATGAAGGTCCAGCATCCACACTTCTTGCGGCTGATACTGCTTACAATGAAACTACAAAACCTGCTTCTAGCAACTGGAGTAATTACTGTTGACTAGCACTATCATGCGGGCCAATGTGATGAGTTATCAGTGATTAGTCACCAGCAGGGGTGAAATAAACATGCCAATCAACACAACATGCCAAAATACAGCACGCACTCTTCTGCAGTTTGTTACACTTATTATATCATGTCCTACAATTCTCACACAGTAATTACCTTTTAAATTAATTTGCACAGATTAAAGGAGTATGTCTCCAGCAGGGATTGGCAGATCTGTCTTTTTGCATGTCTTAACGTACCGATGACACAATTGTACACGTCGTTGTGTGTGTGGTTGAAAAGGTTAAAGCACCGCAATATGACACAATACCTAATTTCAGCTTTATTTAAAATGCTGTTAAATTGGCAGTCCGTCGTAATTATTGGATAAATATTAACATTTTGTCATTGAATGATTGTTTTCCTTAATGTTGTATTTGGGGTACTGGCTTGTAATATGCATGACAACTGCGGCCAACACGTTAACTTGGTGTCATTAAACATCTCACCAGTCAATGTCATTCCCACCCTGATGAACAACAAACCTTGTTGTGACTTGGAGGGAATACTGGTCCGAAAAATAAAATTTTAAGAGAAAATTAAACCTATGAGGTTATACTGTGTTTAAAACATGAATGATGGCACAACAGCATGGCTGACAGCTACCTCGCATCTGCCTATTGACGCCCAAGCGGCAGGGCACAGGCTTCGTGAAATAAAATGCGTTGTGGAGGGTGAAATGGCCGTTATATCAAACCCCCCCACACAGCCACGACTCCGTCTGTTATACCGACTTTACTGTACCAACACATGTAGGTCAACTCGGTCGAGGGTGTCCTCGTATATTGCAGCCGCAAGCCGCGCGTATTCTTATGCGTTGGCTCAATAAATTGTTAGCAAAACCCGGATTAGCTCGCATTAACCTGCTTTGTCCGTTCAAACTACCGCAGTCTCGCTGGGTCGTCAAGGCAACGCGGAGGAGAAAAGGCAAGAATCCGCTTCAGGGCTTCGCGTCTGCGGCCGTCAAGCTTCTGTGTTAGCGGGAGAGGAGCCGTGTTTCAACCTACCTGGTGAAGCCAAAGCGGATGCAGACTCTCGTTTAGTGCAGTCTTGGGAGTCCAGGCCGGCGTATATTTCACCTATTGTCTTCCCGGATCCGGTGGTGGATTTGAACGCCACAGCCGTGCGCTGCTGCATCAACGCGGCCGTACCGAGCTAGCTGCAACGACCGAGTCGGCTGCAGTTCCAACCGCATTGAAAGCGACGGAATAGCGGTCACATTGCACACGCAGCGTTCACCGAGGTGCTGTTCCGACTACCTTCCCCGAAAGCAGCAAAGCTACGGCAGATTAAGGGTTAAAGTCGTTGACCCGCAAACCAGTATCTTTGTTTTTTTCACAGTTTGACGATGCCGTCGTTTCCTTCTAAATCATAACGGTTCGTGGTCCGCGGCGCTGTTCCCACGATGGCCGTCGGTTCATTGCATTTAGTGCTGCGGCTCTTCAATTGGATGATATTGTTGGAGCGTGAAGCAAACACGGTGTTTAAAAAGCCCTGGAGGATGGGGCTTTGCGGCAGCTCTGCGAGTGTGTGTGTGTGTGTGTGTGTGTGTGTGTGTGAGAGAGAGAGAGAGAGAGAGAGAGAGAGAGAGAGAGAGAGAGAGAGAGAGAGAGAGAGAGAGAGAGAGAGAGAGAGAGAGAAGTGTGTGTGGGAGGGAGAGAGAGCAAACGCGCAAAGAGGCCGCCCCCTAACGTTGAAATGGCGGTAGTACACGTTACAGTAGGGCCAAGCTGTTGTTGAAGTATTCAGACTAAACTTCAATAAAAAAAGTAAGGATGGAAAAATTACTGGAAAATTACACTCAAGTAAAAGTGCATTTACTTTTTACTTACAAGTAAAAGTACTTGTGTACAAAATCTGCTTAAATAAAAGTAACAGGTAACAAGGTTAAAATGTACCTGAGCGAGTAAAAGTTACTACGTTACATTTCTGACGTTACATTCGACCCAGTGCTGCCAGTGAGACAATGTTCCCTTTGCCTGCCATCAACAAATAAATGAAACAAAACCAGTGATATTTTCAACACCGTCATGCAGCTTTGTTGCCCACATTAGTGGAAATTACAATGAGAAAATTAGAATGATAAAATCTTGTCTCATATAGCACACTAATCTTGATTGCTAATGTGTTGTTAATTTATTGTACATATAAGATATTTAAGATTATAGACAGCTACTATTTTTGCATATTACACATAACTGACATATTTACATTTACATATATCATATTGTTTACTATTTATGATTTTAATTGTACAGTGTATATATGTTTAAGACATTCTTATTTCATTTTATATTTTTATTACTGTTGGGAGCAACCGCAACTGATCCAGTTTCCAATTTGGGATCAATAAGTACTCTGATTCTTATACATACTTGAACAGATACATATTTTCAACAGCTTCCATGTCCCACTGACTCCAAATCTTCCACTACTGCTGTTTGCCAAGTTTTAACTCCCTGCCAAAAGCTGTGCACAGCTGCGACGATACCTCAGGCAAAGTAAACAATATAATTTCCTTTGTTGTGTTTACAAATGACAAATGATGTCATGTCTACAGTTTAGAGCCACAACTCAGTAATAGTAGCATTTCCATGATACAAGCAGTCTGATATTTGCAAGGTTGCTTTGATTAATCTATCAATATTCTGTGGGCCAACTCTTTGGTGTCTGTGTTGATGTGCTACAATGAGGCTTGCTGATGCAGAAAAATGAATGTCAGGAGTGTCTGGAGAGAAACTTAAGAGGTGGATGCATTATTCGGGAGAGCTGACTTCTGACTTTTGTCACACATACGAAATTCAGATGAAGCCAAAATGTCCAACCCTGATTCCCCAAAAAGCTGGGAGGTCTTTGTAAAATGTAAATAAACACAGAAGGCTATGACTTCCAGATCCTTTTTGACTGATATTCAGTTGAATACAGCACAAGTATATTTAATGTTCAAACTAAGAAAAGTTAGTTTATGTATAAATACACTCATTCTAACCTTGATGCTAGCAACACTTCAGGAACTGACGACCCTACCTGGAATGAAATTCATTCCCGTTCTTGCTTGATACATGACTTAAGTTGCTCAACAGTCCGAGGTCTCCAGTGTCACATTTTGTGCCAGTGAACACGTTTCCAGTGTTTGTGAACCACTGACTGCCAAACTGGGTTCTTCCCTCTCCTCCAGTCGTTTCACCCAGAGAAATGAATAACTCTGTTATAAAACTGTGAATTGTGAAATTAGGAGTTTACAGACTAAAGTTGCATATCTGTCCTCCACCAGGACCCATTAAAACAAAATATGAAACTCACCCGACGATTAACAAAAGAAAAGATAATGCAAACCTGATTTTTCCGAAGCATAATACACTATTAATTGACAAAGAGGGAATTAATGCTTCCTAGCATTAACACAAAAAGAGATTACACAAATATTTTATTAGTACTAATAAAATACCATAGTGAATGAGCACTAAGCAAATGCTTGGATTGCAGAGACCTAACTATACAAACGCAGTAGATGGCAGTAGAGTCATATGGTAGAAATACATGATACCACAACAGTCCACAAAGCAGGCTCAGGATGTGCAAGTGAAGGTTTGTTGTCTATACTGATTCTCATGCCTTTTATCAAGTACGTGATTTGAGCTCTTCTGTGGCTGCACGGTGGCACAGCAGGTAGTGCGCGTGCCTCACAGCAAGAAGGTCACCGGGTCGATTCCCGGGTCGGGCCTTTCTGTGTGAAGTTTGCATGTTCTTCCCTTGCATGCGTGGGTACTCCGGCTTCCTCCCACAGACCAAAAACACAAAAACATGCTCAAAGGGAGTGTAGAGACGGACCCGGCACATGGCACGGACACCAGCATATGAGGCGTTTTCTTTCCTTCCCCAAGCAGGTTTTACCCCCATGCTCGTTTAGGTGCTGGGGTTGTGTTGTTTTAATTTGTTTGGGCTGGAGATTGCAGGGAGTTACTTCGTCTCTTTGTTAATTTCAGGTTTAATTTCTGTTTCAGGTAGTTTAGAGACGCTGGGAGCGTGGTCGGCCAAGTGTCTTCCCTCCTTTTGTTCTTTTCGGCCAGGGTCTCCAGCCCCTTTAGTTTCTGCTTAGTTTGTTTGAGTTTGATTAATACTTTGGGTTTAAAATCAGCAAGAAATAAGGTGTCGTCCTCTTCAAGCGGATCCATCGTGCTTCTCAGCGTTGTGGTTTAGGCCTGACGACTGTACGCGCTCCAGGTCTTTAAAGATTGCGAGATCTCGCAAGAGATTGCTTCCTTCCGGTTCATCGTTAATAGCGTCCGTAGCTAGCAACATAACAACAACAAAACACGTATGTATTTAAAAGATTTGGTTATGTTTAGAAAATCAAACAAAAGTCATTATTAAATGCATAGAAGCGTATTTGCGGTCAAATGTAGCCTAACCAGTTTTAACAGCAACTCGGTCCGTGACAGACCGGTTCGCCGTTAATAGCGTCCGTAGCTACCAGCGTAGAAACAACAAAAAACGTATTTTTCGTACAATTTCGTTGAGAGGCCTGAAATAATGTACGTCGAAACGAAAAAACTACGGATCGTATACATAAACCGAAAGGATAGTATGAAAATAAAGTGTACATTTATCGCGAGAAAAGTTATCCAAACAAAGCTAAAGCCAAAAGCTATCTTAAAATACAGCAATTTCCACCGAAAATAGAAGGGATGTCCGCCATGTTTTTTGTTCAAGCCGGGGCGAAACTCGGCAGTCACGTGACCTAAAGCATGCCCGTAGAAAAGATTAGGCAGATAAAACGTACCCACACCACAATTTCAGGGCCGTTGTTGTAAAAGGTTTACGTTTTGCCTTGTGGACAAACGTAGGTATTACACAATTTGGAGTGAGACTGGGTAGGTGTTGCAGCCTAATGCCCCTATTGAGCCATGATTTATTTTGTTTGTATGAAGGCTGTAACACTATATAATTTGGACTGATATTTCTTGTTTGCTGTCCGTCAACCTGTATCTAGATCAGCCTGGCAGGCTTTGAACTGACTGCACACTGGAACTACGGGGAACAATAAATTAATTCATTCACTTGAAAAACCACAAGACTCTGGTCTTTTGAAAAATGAACATTTATAATATTCAGGAAATGGTCTTATGCAAACAACAATCGGTCATGCACATGACACCATCAGTCTGACAGCCACCACTGTGCACTCACTGACCGTTCAGAGAAATGCTGTTGCTCAGAGTGTAAAGTATGCAACGACAAAGACAACCCTGTGGTTAAACCGTGAATTTATGCATCTTACTGAACTGAAACCTGCGTATCTTGCAAGTACACAGCTTCATAAATCAACATTTGATGGAACCAACAATCAAGATTACAGCATCACTTCATCAGCTGCTACTTTCACTGTGAAACTGATGTATTTTCTCCATTTAGGAGATTGGGATTGTTTCACAGAAACACTCATACATTATGAATGGAAAATTCACATTAAGATATTGACATCTCAGCTTTATGGAAAACATTTTGCATTCAGTTACAGAGATGTAGCTATTGCAAAAGTGTATTTCAGTCAGTTGGTCAACACATCTCCACAGGAGTCTGAGCTCAGTGGTTTCTCCTGTTTAGACTGGTCCTTCATCAAGTTTGTGATCTGAGTCCAGCTTTTCCAACAACTGCTGTAATTATGAGGCTCCACACTTCTCTCAGTTCTGCTTTGTTTTGACCATGAATCAGGAAAACTGGACACAAACTTTTGGCACAAGTCGTGCAGAGCCACAGCTTCTCTCGGTGTGGGCTCTTCTCGTGTGGACCATCAAGGCACAATTAACTCTGAAAATCTTCGGATGTTTTGTAGTTGTACTATTTTTGACCTGGGTGGGTTCTTATGTGCTTTTTCAAGGTTGACATCTTAGAGTATCTTATCCCACAGGTCTTGCAAAGGTACGGCTTCTCACCTGTATGGACTGTTCTATGGGAGGTCAGTGCTGACAACTGCCTGAATCTTTTCCCACAGGTGTTGCACAAATATGGCTTCTCACCTGTATGGACTCTTCTATGAGAGGTCAGTGCTGACAACTGACTGAATGCTTTCCCACAGGTGTTGCACAAAAATGGCTTCTCACCTGTATGGACTCTTCTATGAGAGGTCAGTGCTGACAACTGACTGAATGTTTTCCCACAGGTGTTGCACAAAAATGGCTTCTCACCTGTATGGATTCTTCTATGAGAGGTCAGTGCTGACAACTGACTGAATGTTTTCCCACAGGTGTTGCACAAAAATGGCTTCTCACCTGTATGGATTCTTCTATGAGAGGTCAGTGCTGACAACTGACTGAATCTGTTCCCACAGGTGTTGCACGAAAATGGCTTCTCACCTGTATGGACTCTCATGTGACGATATAATGAGGACTGATATTTAAAAGTTTTCCCACATGTGTCACACTCGAGAGACCTTTTAACAGTCTGAGCATCACTGTCAGTCTCTGACAAATTGGGGCTGTGTCCGTTGTTAGTGTGACTTTCACTTTCGTTACGTCTTTTCTCTGCTTTTGGCTCTGCATTTCCAGTTGTTCCTGAATCCTCATGGTTGCCTCCTTTCTGATCTTGGCTCTCAGCTCCATCACAGTTGTGGGACATGAGCTGATGGTCACTTTCCTCACAAGTAGGAGTCAACATGAAGGTATCAGTCTCCTGCTTCAGTACAAGCTGCTCTCCCTCCTGACTGTTGCACAGTTCCTCCTGTTCCTCTTTACTCTGTGGAGGCTCTGGGTCCTCTCGGTCCACACTGGAGCTCCTGTCCTGCTCACAGAGCTGCTGGTCAGCAGGAGCCTCCTGCTCCTTCCAGACATGTTGCTGTGGGAGCTCTGGAGGGACACAAAGGTAACAGGACGCGACTGTGATGCTAAAGAAAGAATACAGACATGCAAACAGAACAAGTCCCAAAGTATTTGAATAATATGGAAAGCCAATTCCTCTTTTAGCTTAATTAGCGTGCAGGAAAGATTGTGGCTGATCCCTCCCACCCCGGACACAAACTCTTTGAGACACTCCCCGCTGGCAGGAGGCTGCGGTCCAGTTTTTCCCGCCTGCTGTCAGCCTTATTAACAAGGCAAGAAAAAACAGACTGTACTTCGGGAGGGACAAAAAACAGACTTGTGTATATATATTTATATTGTTATATTTTTTATTTATTGTTACATTTTCTACTATTGTTATTTTTTACTTATTGTTAGATTTTTCACTTTTTTAAAAGCTTCTTTTTAATAGATGTGTCATGCACCAACCTCACCAAAGCAAATTCCTCGTGTGTGTAAAATCGTACTTGGCAATAAAGCTTTTCTCATTCTGATGCTGATTACGTTTTACACACCTATTGTGCAATTTAATTTGGGGTTTCCAAACCATTTCCAGCAGTTTGCACCGATGGGCGATTTCTTCCTCATACTCAACGATAGTCTTTTTAAAAACTCTGAATATTTCTTCAGCAGCAGCAGTTAGCCGCTCGCTGACAAACTCCCTCAAATACTCAACCGAAGACATTGTTGCTGAATTACTAATTCAAAAATTAGCAGCGGGACGACTTCAATATCGCACCCTTGTGTATTGAACACTTGCATTTAACGAACGCTTTTGGCGCTTGTGGGTTTTACTTCCGCCGGATGTCACACTGTAGCATTCCGACAGTGGAAATGCGGGAGCTTTTAGTTCCGCTCTCAGCTGATGGCTTTTTTTAATTCTCAAAACTTGTCTGCTGAATCAGTCGCAAGGTTTTCCATTGTACATACGTACTCTTTTCTAAACTAGTAGTTTGACCAAAGATCCATCTCTTTTACTCCTTCACAGATAATGTTCATGAAAAAAAATAATAAGCAGTGGAGGGAGAAGTGTTAAAGTGAGTGAAGTAGAAATACCACAGTGTAATTCAAAATGTTAAGTGAAAGCAGTCAGACACACTGAAATAATCATTATGCAGAATGACTGCTGACAATGCCAGATTTTATTTTATTTTTTATTACTAAGGCCATGACATTTATTATGTAGCAGCGAGACAAGGTGGAGCTGATCTCGCCCATTCTACAACCTTTTGGGTAATTTAACAGGACATCTTATTTTACACTCATCTGACAGATGAGTGTATAAAATAAGATGTAGACAGATGACATCTGTCTAGTAGTGCTTAATTCAGCAAATATAATCTGCCTTTCCTTGTTTCTTTGTTCTATTAGTTAGTTATACTATTGCTTATCATATACGCTAGTATCAGTACTGAAGAATGTCGTCATTAATCAACCACATGTGTCTGATGCTTTTAGATCGGTGTCAACATACATGTTGTGAACAATGTTGAAATGTGATTGAAGACTGTGTGATTGACTACAGTGAGAAGCAGATGAGTCCATCGCATGCAATCATTAGTCAATGTTTTCTCTCTTGTTCACCTGTCGAAGATAGATATCTTACCTGGGTGGATTCTTCTATGAGAGGTCAGTGTTGACATCCGACTGAATGCTTTCCCACAGGTGTTGCACAAAAATGGCTTCTCTCCTGTATGGACTCTTCTATGAGAGGTCAGTGCTGACAACTGACTGAATCTTTTCCCACAGGTGTTGCACAGAAATGGCTTCTCACCTGTATGGATTCTTCTATGAGAGGTCAGTGCTGACAACTGACTGAATCTTTTCCCACAGGTGTTGCACAAAAATGGCTTCTCACCTGTATGGACTCTCATGTGACGATATAATGAGGACTGATATTTAAAAGTTTTCCCACATGTGTCACACTCGAGAGACCTTTTAACAGTCTGAGCATCACTGTCAGTCTCTGACAAATTGGGGCTGTGTCCGTTGTTAGTGTGACTTTCACTTTCGTTACGTCTTTTCTCTGCTTTTGGCTCTGCATTTCCAGTTGTTCCTGAATCCTCATGGTTGCCTCCTTTCTGATCTTGGCTCTCAGCTCCATCACAGTTGTGGGACATGAGCTGATGGTCACTTTCCTCACAAGTAGGAGTCAACATGAAGGTATCAGTCTCCTGCTTCAGTACAAGCTGCTCTCCCTCCTGACTGCTGCACAGTTCCTCCTGTTCCTCTTTACTCTGTGGAGGCTCTGGGTCCTCTCGGTCCTCACTGGAGCTCCTGTCCTGCTCACAGAGCTGCTGGTCAGCAGGAGCCTCCTCCTCCTTCCAGACATGTTGCTGTGGGAGCTCTGGAGGGACACAAAGGTAACAGGACGCGACTGTGATGCTAAAGAAAGAATACAGACATGCAAACAGAACAAGTCCCAAAGTATTTGAATAATATGGAAAGCCAATTCCTCTTTTAGCTAAATTACGTTTTACACACCTATCTTGTGCAATTTAATTTGGGGTTTCAAAACAATGTCCAGCAGTTCGCGCTGACGATGGATCTCCTCCTCGTACTCGACGATCGTCTTTTTAAAAACTCTGAATATTTCTTCAGCAGCAGCAGTTAGCTGCTCGTTCACAAACTCTCTCAAATACTCAACCGAAGACATTGTTATCGAAATATAAATGACGGGAGGTCGACGTCTTACTGAGAGACTAAACTCCGTTAATTCAATAAAACAATTGACTCGACTGGCGCCAACCTTTTCTTTACTTCCGGTGGATGTTGCACTGTTATGTTCCGACAGTGCACGACATGTTTTGTCTAGTTCCGTTTTGGCATTTTTGACGCTATTTTAGTAAGTTACGTTTTTATTCACTTCTATCCATTTACATTTTTAAGTCTTTACGTCAGGGCTGTAACGACTTGTTTCAGTCTAATTTGAAGGAAAATTAAAACGTCTGGGTTTAGACGTTTCGTTCGGGCCAAATCAAATGATTTGATTAGTTTATATCGGCCTGCAACAGCCACAAAGTTCGGATTTTATTATTATTTATTTATTTAGTCAGAGTGTTTGATTTATTGATTGCTATCGGGATGTAAATCTAACTTCAACAAATACAACAAAATGCTTTTAAGATTCATTAATGCTGATTACACTTTCATGTCTAAGTAATAATAATCCAATGACCATCTGACAGGAGGTATTCTGCCGCCTACTGAGTACTTTTAGTAGGCGGTTATTTTATTGTGAATATGGATTATTTAAATCCATATACACCCTATGCCCTATCCACACACAGCTTTTTACACAAAGCTGCCACAAGCCAAAGTCTTCAAAAATGTGTTGCTTTTTTTAAGTTTATTACGTTTTTTTTGTTAATGCTTCATCTGAAGAGTAACTCTTAACTGTAACTGCCAATAAAGAGTGAAAAGTTCCTACCTTCCGACTGAAGTGTAGTAGAGTACAAGTATAAAGTATAATCATGCAAATTTCATACAAAATTGAACACTGTACTTCAGTATGTACACATGGATACAAGAACGACATCAGAAACGAAAGGTTTCATTATAGAAACAGCATTTTATTGAACGTCTCAGAAATTAAGTTACACACATCTCGTGGTGAAAACCGCATTCGTCCATTGTCTTTGTTGACCTCCTTCCAGGTTATCATTTGTCTGCTTCAGAGCACAAACATTACTGGCATTAGACACACACTCGCTGTGTATCCTCCACTGGACTGACTGCGTGTTTAGTATTGCAGCAGACTGATCTATAATTTATTCACAGTTTGACTCAATAGTGCATCAGTTGAGAATCATCCCTCAATCAAACCTCAAAATTAGCCAGAATCTATTAAGCGTCGCGTAGTGATCATTGAGTGTTACAAATCAGGCCTGTCAAAATGTGATTCATTCATTATTTCAAGCCTTTGAAAGGAATTTACAGTGATGTGGCTCACTGGGGCCAGTTAGTTTAAGAGAAATTAATACATTTGTTACTGGAATTTTAATTTGAATATCCATGCAGGAGGCACTTTGGCAAAAAACAATCACTGAGAAAACTCAAAAAGACTGATTGAAAAGGGCAATTTGGCTGAAATCATAATGGCAGAAGAGCTTAGAATTAAAAGGGGGTGTTGATTTCGTGCTCATGTGACACTAAAAATCCTACAGCCTCACATCAGCACTGGGAGTCATGGACATACCATATTTTGACAGGATCCTAGATCAGACCATTACCAAAGGGCCTCTTTATGAAGATCATGTGGCGAAAGACCCTGCAGCCAACTTCCCAGAATATTCTGGTTATTACTATAGAAAAAAGCACTTAGCTCAGCAGACAGCAAATATTGTGTGTGTATCATCCTGCCTAATACTGGAATATCCCAGCTGTCCTTTGCAGGTTCAGTAAGAACCTAAATCATAACGATTTGGTACATTTGACTGTGCAAGTCTCTGACAGACAGGCTCTGAGTCGACACACAGGCAGGAATTCTTCCTGCCTACGCTCTCACACACACACACACACACACACACACACACACACACACACACACACACACACACACACACACACACACAACCCAGAAGGTCTATAAGATTAAGACTTCTCTGCCTCTCAGAGGACGTGACGGGGACACAATGATGTCGTCAGAGTCGTCAGAATCAACTGCAGCGGCTCCTCCAGCCTCAGCTGTGCAGTGAAGCTCTGTTTCTGAAGGAGGTAAAAAAATAAATAAATAAATAACCCCTAATGAGCACAAAAGGATTTTAAGCTTGCAATTTGCATATTTCAACATGAATTTCTGATTTCATAAGATTTTGGCTCCAATTTCAGCATATTTTCACATTAACGTTGAAAAATCACATCATTTTCAAGTTTGGACAAACACGTACAAACTGTCTGACCTAAAGATCCCGCATGCTTTTAACAGTCGAAACATGAGGGGAACGTGTCATCTAACCTGTGGGTGTCACCCTCGAGGAGTGAGTGCCAGAGACGAGCCAGAGGTCTTCTTCCTCACCCTGCTTCTCCTCGTCTTTATGGACGGATGCAGCACCTTGGCAACACATTCAGTAACCAGCCACAATTCAGACGCATCCTCAACAACATATTTACAGATGAAGCAGCTGTGGTACTTTCATCAGGATGCACTTATGCATTTATATCTGGACCTTGTCGTGTCATGCTTGAATTAAACTTTCCTTTATTTGCATTCTGCATAAATATTCTGTTTATGTTTTAAGATTGTACCATTTAAATAGTTGACAAAAACTAACAAAACTACACCAAAACAACAGTTGTGACCCTCTGTTGTCTTGCAAAAAGCCTTTAGAAAAAAAGCTCAGCAACGCAAGCTACGACAGGTAACATTCCCTCGGTGACACACAGATGCAGGGGGAAAATGCTGATATGGCTGCTCTGCTCTGTGCACACACACCTGCTGTCAGCCTGGCAGAAAGCCAGGCATGTGGAGGGGCCGCGCTCTTGAACAAGGGCAACTTAAAATCTTTAGGGGTCAAGTTAGGGTTGGGGCTGCCACAGGGGTGCTGAGTGTCCTCATCTGTCTTTGATAAGAGGCTGTCAAAGCTCCGTCTGGTCCAGAGGAGACAGACACCCTTGAATTAGATCAGTGTCCCAGTGACATCCATCACTTCTCATAAAAGGCGTCAGGGCAAACGTGACGAGCAGTGTTTGAGGGTGGGAGCGAGGCGATGCCGTGATGTTTCACACTCAACAAACATTTCTTGCAAAGTTGGATGCCTTTCTACGTCTCCAGCATCAAGAGGTCTTATACCATCAGTCAAAACACGAGTGACACTTAATTGTTGCTCATAACTGCAAGAGGAAACTCAGACATGTGCATTAAATGCATTCACTGAACACAGCAGGTGTAAGCATAAACACATCTGGAATAATTTGTGTGTGTGGATGACTGAGAAGTATGTTTCCTTGCAGCATTGACGCAAGCGGCATAAAATAGCTTAAGCTAACTTTAATGAGAGATTCTGCAGCAATTCAGCTGCCTTGCAAAGTCACATGATTAGTGCGGCAGGACTGCTTGCTGCCTTCTAACATGACCTGAGAGTCGGTGGCGATAATGCACCTCTGCTGCGTCTGTGCTGCTCTCATTTGGAACCTTAAAGCTTCCATTTTGAAAGGAAGTTAGCTTTACTGATTTGAGTCTCATGTGAAGCAGATGTTGTTTGAAAGGAAGGTCCAAAGAAAAGAAGACAACAATGTGATGTGATGAAATGTGTTATTTAAACCATTTCAAGGTGATGCTATGTACCACACGGTCAGCGTGAATCAGTTATCTATTCTATTGTTTGTCTGTGTTTTGTCTAAACTGATCACTAAACAGTATGCGTGAACCTCACCTGTTCTGCTGGCTGCGTGTGTTGAGCGCGCTCTTCTCGGTACCAGCGTGGGCAAATTGTTTCCCATCGGAGAAGGCACAGAGAACCCTGAGCTAATGCACACACACACACACACACACACACACACACACACACACACACACACACACACACACACACACACACACACACACACACACACACACACACACACACACACACACACAAAATGCACTGTAAGTTTGACTGGATCTGGTCTTTTAACATTTTTCTGTGCAAACATGAGTCACCTCTCTATTGCAAGACTACAGCGAGCCAGATGTCCTCTGAATGCAGACTGTATCATCGTCACGGCAACCACATCCAGCTCTCCATCCACAGGCGATGCAGCATCGCTGCGGTTTGTCGCTTCTACGGCCTGAAAGGAGGAGACGAGGACGAGACGGACCGAAAAGGAGAGAGAGTGCAGGAGGCACAAGGGATGATCAGTTGGTGAGACAGAGACAGGAAAACATGGATGTGGTGAGACAGACAGAGGTCACTCAGACTCAGAAAATGCTTTGAAGAGTCATCTCGTGCTAAGCTGGTGTCTAGCAGTATCGCCCACAGCTGAGACGAGAGCGTTCGTGTACATTTAAGATTCAGTCTTCATTTCCACATCCTTCACTCTGTTCTCAGGACCAGTGCTTCCTGGAAAGCACATTGTGATCTCCATCACACATCTCTGTTGGTGTTTGGGGTAGCTTCTGTTGCTCTCGGGCTAAATATAAAAACCTAAAATCTTCATTAGCTGTTAACAGCTTATTAGGCATTTTGTCTTTCAGGATGAGGACAAAGAACAGATGCTGTGCACTGCAGTGTAATACTATGTGAACGTTTGGTTAAGCATAATGCTCAAAGAATAATTAAAATATAATTCCCCATCAGAGGTGTAACATGATTCATGACTGTGCGTCTCTATGGAAGTGTTTGTTGTGTGTGTGTGTGTGTGCGTGTGTGTGTGTGGATGAAACCTTATTCTGTGTGTCTCTCAGCAGGTTCCTGAGCTGAGCCTCTCTGAGGAGGTGGCCTCTTAATGCCGACTGCAACATCACAGTGTCCTTAAGACAGAATGCAGAGAGACGGCGGCAGAAAGAGGAAAGTTTGGGTCAACGTGTGAACGTCTGTATTCTCACACATCAGTCGTGTCTTCTACAGATCTGTGCTGTGGCTCATACCCTGTTTCTGTGTCCCCTCCAGTTTGTCTGGATGACCGATGCTGCTGTCTCTCTTTCTTTCTTCTCTGCATCTGCACCCAGCTCTTCATCGCCTTCCTCCTCCTTCTCTCCTTTGCCTCCTGTGTCCCTCTCTTCTCCTTCTTCTCGTCCCGCTGCGACCCGAGTGTCCTCATTGTCCTCTGGCGATGTGGCAGAGACGGAGGAGAGCTCAGCTTTTGCAGGTTGACTTCTGTCTTCCAGAGTTTGGATCCTGGCCCACAGCTGGTCCAGCTCCTGTCTGAGAGATGCACACACATAAATACCACACAGACAAGTGACAAAACACAACTAGTACAGATTATACAACCCTGAACAGTTTTACAAAGTGTTCCTGAGCCCATGCAATAACATCCTTTATCCAGTCATGTGCTCACAAAGTGGTGAACCTCGCTCAATCCTTGACTGAGCCTTTCCAGGATGCCCCTCTCACCTGTTACCAAGCAGCCTGTTTACCTGTGGAATGATCCAAACAGGTGTTTTTGGAGCGTTCCACATCTTTCTCAGTCTTTAGCTGCTCCTGAACAAACTAGTTTGAAACATGCTGCTGCATCAAAGTCAGATCAAGCAGATATTTACAAAAATCAATGAAGCTGAGGTCAAACGTTCAATCTATTGTCTCTGTGCTGTTTTCTATTGGTTATATGTCAAAAAGGGTTATCACATTGTTTTATTTATGTTTTACGTAACATACACACACAGACATAGTGTGCGTGCAGCATATCAGACACTTCAAGTATAAATTAGCATTAGCATTAGCTGGCAGTTGCATGCCTGCATTAACATCAGTTTCTCTGCTAACAGCCTGTAGATCTGTCAGTTATCCAGATGATTTAGGTTAACAAACTCAGTCTGAGAGCGAACTATACCTGTAAAGAACTCTTCTTTATGATTTCTGTAGAATACTGATGCGACCATCACCCACGCTGCCACATGTCTTTCAGTCGTCTCGGTTTCTTGCCTGGCTGTTATATATTTAGACGCTTTCTCCAGCGGATCTTTAAGACGATGCCAGAAGCGTTTGCTGGGACATTTCTGATGTAACTACAGAGTATCTGAATAAGAAAGGCACCAGCTGTGATCTGTGTCCTGGGCTTAAACAGATTTCCCCATAAAACGATGCTTTCAGATGTAAATCTGACAGCAGTCTAATGACACCAGACATTCAGCGAGTATGTGCGTGCATTTGGACTCCTTTTGATTTCAAACACAAGCAGCACTTTACAAATGTCACACGGCAGCGGACACATACTTATGCTGCTGTCTCTCTTTGTCCCGTTCTTTTGTCTGCTCAGCTCTCCATCGCTCTGTCTCCTTCTCCAGTTCGTCTCGCTCTGTCCTCAACTGTCTTAGTTCATCACTGAAAACACAGACACGACACAGATTCAGTCTCAAAAACAAAATGTAAGGGCTCTGTGCCCACAGCAGTTCTCACAGGTAACGTGAAGCTGCAGCTCCATGTGAAGTTTTCTCCCTCTTTTTGGATGTCAGGGATTCATTGTTATGGCTTGAGAAGATGCATTCACTGTACATCACGTAGAAAACCTGGATGAGAACCGAAGGCTCTCAGCTTGCTGCTCACTCACTCTTTCCCAGATAGCGTCTCTTGAAGCTCCGCCCTCTCCTTCTCCAATTGGCTGAGGCGTTCTCTCAGATCAGAAACATCCTCCCCATCCTCAGTGTTCGTTCCCACGGAGACCCCTGCCTCTGTTGCCATGGTGAAGCCCACAGTCTCAGTGGGCACGGCCTGGACCTCCTGATCCAATCGGCCAATGCTCTTTGCGGACTGGGCGTGTCTTCTGCTGTTCTCCAGCCTCTGATAGGAGGAGAGAGGAGTCAGTTTGTCACGAAGCTTCTGTCTGTTTAAGACATTGCTGACAACAGTACAGTTTCCTCTCACCTTCTCCACCTCCAGCAGCCTTCTCAACAGTCTCTGTTTACTCCACTCTCTGTAACCTAGGACACACACACACACACACACACACACACACACACACACACACACACACACACACACTTAAATAGATGATTCCCTACAACAAGCCAGTTAAATACATAGAACTGGATTAAGTAATCAGACTGCTGTAGGACCTGAATGACCGGATGTTGTGCGACTGTTATTTAGTCTTTATCTTTCATTCATTTATGCAATTGTTTCCTTACATTTATTTATTTCCTTTCATCATTTGTTGTTGGGTTTTTTTATTTTAGTTTGCACGTCACTGTATGTGCACTACTCTTTACATCCCACTCATCCATTGTTACCAAGAAAAGAAGAAATATTTCAATTTATATTTCAGCTCCAAAGAAAATATATTCTAAACTAGTTCTTCTTACCGGCAGCTTTTCACTTGTTTCGGGCTCTTCTGTTGGTAATTATCTTAACTTATTATAAGTCTTCAGAAGGCAATATTATCTTTTATATAATGTACATGCATATCTTGTATCCTTTTTATCATTTATATATCTATTTTTTTGAACCTCTCCTTTTCATTCTTGCTGTCTCTAACAAGTAATTTTCAATAAAGTTTTATCTTATCTTGAGATTCCAGGATCATGAAGCTGTTTGAGCGACACTGATAAGTACACAGCTGCTTTGTCAAGTGTACTTCATTTTAGTCTACCTGCTCTACTTTTATGATAACTGTGGGTTCTTTGAGGAGAAATATTTTAACATTTTATTAAGTGAAATGTTCTTGTTCTCCTGCCAGATCATTTTAAGCAACATTTCCTGTGTTTTATTGATTTTGTCTTGTTTGTGAGGGGCTGTCAGTGTGAGAATAGACCTTTGATTCCTCCTGCAGGATTGTCAGTGTTGAGCTCCTCTCTGAGCGCTGTGTTCTCCTGCTGGAGCTGCTTCAGGTTCTCAGACAGACGATGAACCGTGGAGCTTAAAGCTTTCTGCTGCCGCTGGGAGCATTTACTCTCCGCTCGACTACTGTAGGCAGAGAAGCAGTGAGGAAAACAGGGCAGTCAGAAATGCAGAGATGGCAGTATTTTTCAGCATCCAGCAGAGACATACCTCTTCTCTGCAGCTTCCAGAAGCATCCTCAGCCTCTGGATCTGAAAGACGAGCACACACACATTCACTTTACAAGTTAGGTGAGAGCTCCTTTTCCACAGCCGAGCTCGCACTCTGCAACCGAAGTAAACGTGACGATAACGTCTTCCAACACGGCGAGAAACAGAGCAGTCAAGGAGCACGTCTGGTCTGCTTTGGAAAATCTGTGCGCGGCAACATGCCAAAAGACTGAATGACTGACAGAGGAACAACGCTTTGCACTGAGAGGCACAGAAGTTACCTCTTCATAGTAGGTTCCTACTGTGATCTTCAGCTCCTCCAGGCTGGTGGTCCTCAGCTCACTCTGTAGTTTACTGGACAGAAAGCAAAGAGCGGGAACGTTATGCTGCTGCACGCGTAAACCAAACAGACTTACTCAAAGGTGGTGGTGGGAGAGTTTTACCTCAGAGCATTCTCCTTCTCTCTGCACTGCTGCTCCAGCTTCAGGATTCTCTGTTTCAGCCCATTGAGAACCTTGATGGAAAGAACCAACGTTACAAAATCAGTTAAAATCAAGGCTAAATATAATCTCTGCCATGTTCATCAGCGGACTGGACGTACTCACCACACTCCCTTCTTTTTTCTTATCCACCAAGCTACGAGTATATTCAGAGCCCTATGGAAAGAAAACAATGTTTTACATGTGTCTATCCAAAGTTTCTATGACGAAAAAACAATCAATTTAGTGATCATACTTTAGTGGGATCCAACAGTTCCTCTATCTGTTTCTCTCTTTTAGCGTTATCTTCCTCCAGGCGGCGCAGCTTGGCTTTCATTTGCTGCTTGTCAGACTTTTGTGCCTGGAGACTCTGCAGAGGAGAGCACTAGTGTTTAACTACACATCAAGAACACAAAGGATGACACGGCATGTCGAGTGGATATGGAGATCCTGAATCCTCAATAAAAAGTTTTAATCCACGTAGGGAAAAATGCCTTTTCTCGTCTGAGGAAGGAAGAGGAACAAACACCTGAGTCAGAACAGAACAGCACATTAGAGCTGGGAGGCAAACAATGCATCGCACAAGGCCATTTGAGCAGACCAGAGGAGACGTCATGCTGAAGTCTCCCGCAGGAGGAAAATCCCTGTCCTCTCTAATACTGATAATCAGGGTTTTGCTGTTTAACAGTAAAAGATCTGTCTCTGTAGGGACCAACTCTATAATGCTGTCAGACACTACAGAACAGAGAATAATGCTCAGATGCCCACAGGGATCACACTGCAGCCTGTTTCACGGCTGCAGCGCTGTCACTCAGCACTGGAGCAGTTTCAAAATCTGTTGTCCACATTAGTCACTTGGACACAAAAACGTGGGAAAACAGAGTCCATGGACACAGATAATATTTGACTTATTTGATATTTGAATTTCTCCCATTTGACATCAAAATCTTCCTAAAAAAACTCTGGTGGATATAAAACCCTGATGTGCAAAGTGTTGTATCAGTGTGCTTTTTCCTAAAAACAAACAATCAGTCACTTGGCAGACGCTTTTATCCAAAGTCACGTGAATTCACGCACCGATGGCAACATCGGGGGCAGTTTTGGGGTTCAGCATCTTGCCCAAGGACACGTCGGCACGTGGACTGCCGAGGCCAGGCATTGAACCACCGACCTCCTGACTGGTGGACAACCTGAGCCACAGCCGCCCCAAACACCAAACACACAACTGTCACTCTGTGACCCTTTTACCTTCTTGAGCCGAATGATCTCATCATACATGTCCTCCTTCTCTCTGTAGTCCCCTGTGGTGAAGGCAAAGCCTGCAACATACAGGAACAAAAGGGAAGACGGTACTTAATCACACAGACAGATTCGTGCCTTGCTGTGATGAGACACCTGGCGGAGGTGATAGCACGTGACCCTCATTCTGCGTTCTGATTCGGTCTCCTGAGACTGTCCTCAGCCAGCCCCTCTGACCTTCAGCTTCACACCGTCTCTGCTTTCTCCTCACTTAGTTTCTCGCTCTGACACACCTACACGTTCTCTCACCATTGGATCCAGAGTGGAGATGTTTGTGTTTCCTCACGCTCAAGCTCTGTTTGAGAAGCTCCGGTGTCACATCGCGCTCTGATCTCAGCGTCTGGGATGCGTCTGAAAAGGAGGCAGACAGAGAGATGTTTCCCAACACAAATCAATACTCCATCTGACTCATGCATTCAGCACCTGTGAGAGGAAGATCCACGATCCAATGTTCAGATACACAAATGGATCAAATAAGAGGGGGCATAATGCAGTAAAGTGTGGAAAGTAATGAAGCCAGAGAGAATCTGTAGCTCTATGGAGCTTTTTAGTCTGCTTTCTTTTTATTGTGCAGCCTGCAACGTCCCCTCAACACTCAGAAACACACTGCGGTGCTTCACTTATTTTGTCCACGCCATATATGTCAATGAGTGCAGGCTTAATAACACAATAAAGCGCCTCAAACTCAAACTACGTCCTACAAAGTGATCATAAACCTTTGCGTCAGAATCACTAAAATTCAAACAACATCCAACCCGAGGCTCAGTGTTTTCCAGGTAGTTGTGGAGTTACTCAGCGAGATCTTTGCTTCCCAGAAAAGACGAAGCCAAACAGAATATTGTTCTAACACTCGCAGAGTCGCTCATCCTCAGTTTCCCAAACACATCAGCACTGAGCAGGACACCTCCAAAGCCAGCGGAGTCTCCCACTCTATCATCTCTCTTCTGCAGCCCCTCCTCCCGCCATGCCTCCTGAGGACGGGCGACACTTACCGTGCCCGTTGCTGAGGGACGTGAGGCGAGCTGAGCCGCTCTCCCCGGGTGCGTCCCCTCTGGCGTCCCCCAGGGAGGCCCTCGGCAGTCTCCAGGCCGCCACCGCTGCTCTCCTGGGGTTCACGTTCATGCTGGAGAGGTATGGAGATTCTGCAAGATACACACTGCATGTAAACAACCATGGGAGTGGGTTTCTTCTGCAATTCATCCTCAGAGCAGGTGAGCAGGTCTTACTCGGAGAAGGAGGAGGCTTGGCAGAAGATCTCTTCCTCCTCGTTCTCTGACCCTGAACAGAAGCAGAGGAAAGGTGTATTCATCAAACTGATTCTGCGTGGCGCTGATCAAATTAAGAAATAAACTCTGCGTCATGTCACAAATGGAATTCATCATTAGTTCGTTTGTTCACCTTTTCCAAAATGTCAGCAGAGAAAGAGAAGCCATCGTCGACCTGGGGAGGACAGAGGACTGAGTCAGCGAGGAGATATTTTAAGGCTGACATTAAAAGTGTCTCTGTTAAATAAACCCTGACAAACCAGTGGTTCCTGACCCCAGGGGTCATGATACACCTGGGGGGGGGGGTCACTATTAAAACCTTCCAGCAGAAAAACACAAAATCTGTTGCACAAAATATTCTAGTTAAGGAAATACTTTACACTTTCACCTCTAATGGTGCACCAGATGTGAAAATCAGGTTGGACTCCAACCAATTTATTTTCATTAATGATGTATTGATTATTTTCATGATCAATCGATTAGTTGTTGGTGAAAAATGTCAGTGTTTTCCAAAGACAAAGATGGCGATAAAATAACAGAAAATGTTCACATTAAAGGAGCCCATTCATTTAATAGATGACAGATGATCGATTAATCGTGCAGCTCTAAAATCGACAAGAAATCTAAAGGGATTTGGTTGAAATGCTCTCAACAAGCTGACAGCGCTTCGGTTTAACAAGCCGAAAGTGTTGGGAACAAGTGCCACAAACTGAAGAGTTGTGGGTTGTTTTTGAGAGACAAGCGACACACATACACGCTTTCAGTACTTCAGTTAACGCTGAACTTCCTCACAGAACTAATTCACAGATGAGCCTTCGGCTGTACTCTTGATGTCGTTAAAAGTGAGGACTCACCAGCTCCTCGCAGTCTTCGTCGGTCTGAACATCGCTCGCCTCCAGAGACAGCTTGGTGGTTGCACTGAACATAGCTGCTGAGCAAACGTTACGTTAAGTTGACAAACTTGACTTTATCCGTGTTTAAACCTCTCATTGTTTCCAGGTCACAAAGCGCACTTCAGGCTGCCCCTCTTGCTAGTAGTGAAAACATGGGGCAACAAAAGAGACGTTAGCGATGCTACAACCGGGATTTTGGTGCGCGACACTGCGGACTGTCCCCGTAACGAGCCGGTGCTTCACACTGTTCACCATCGTCTCATGAAACCGTTAAAATTCCGTTTACTTAAAAAGCAGACGTTACTGTTTTCTCAGCAGTGTCGCAGATTGAGTCGTCTAGCAACCAGGCAGATGTTAATGGGCTGCGTAAAATAACTAGAAAAAGTCAGACTTGTACCGGAAACTGTACGAGTATGTCTTCAGAATTAAAGCATAGACAGGGTAAACGATAACAAACATCAACGCAAGTATAGTGAATACCATATCTTTAAATTAAATCTAAATTGTCATGAAATATGTTCTTAAATAGACCAAACATTTGTGATACATTTAGGAAAATGGCAACGCGTTTTTCAATAATATATTTATTTTGAAAAATTAAACCAGTTGTATGCGTTCAGATTTGACCAGCTTGACACAGCTAATAACCAAACCACAGCCCAGGGCTGCGCGTCAATAGTTTAGCTATCCGTCCTTGAGCCTGACTGAATTCCTCACGCTTCCTATTGGTGGAGAGGTGCTAAAAGGCGGGACTTAAATTGATTTCCTCCAGTAGAATGAGAGAAAGAGACGAGGAAAAGTAAAGGTAAAGGAGGCTGATCCCGTGTTCAGTTTGTTTTCCTCCGACTTCAGCAAATCAACATGGGACTCCCATGTCGTACAGCACACAACATGATTGCATATAAAAACATGGGAATTTCTTTTTTCTATTTATTTATTTATTTGGGGGGGCAAACATACACGATATCCAACACACTATGCTAGTTGTAATAGTTTTAATAGTTATAATAGTCTTTCCCCATCACTCCATCTTCCTTTTGGTTCCCTGAACGCAGCATAATACAGCTGATGAGGAAAGTTCACGTAAAGATTGACCTGATTGGACAGAAGTGTCTTCCAGTCTCTCTGTAAACTGCCCATCTCTCTGTTTGCATGCTTCCTCACACCCTCCTCTTCTCTGGGACTCTGCAAAGAACAACTAGGCCTGTTGTTTCTGTATCATATTCTGGTCCACACTGTTTATACAGGTGGTGGACCCCCAGAGCCACACAGCCAGGCCAGACCAGCATACTTTGGCTCAGGGTCAAAAAACCCACTGCAGACCTCACTGAAGACATAAAGTTATCCAGCTTTCTATAAAAATCATCATCTCGTTTGATCATCTCATCTCCACAGATATGATGGGAATATAAACCTCAGCCAACATGATTTCATAGCTTTTAATACAAAATGAACTTGTCGCCGTGGCTGCTGTTGTCTGACAGTTCACATCTATTGAAGGAGAGTCACCACATCGGCTGTGTGAGTTAACAAACAGTCAGGATCAGATTCAGAACAATTCATTGATCCCAGAGGGAGAATTGGTTCAGTTTCAGTTGCTCCCATTGCAGAACAACTGGAAATAAGAAATATCAGAGAATATAGAGTTTGTATGCAGTACTACAAGGTAAATCAACCATGAATTATAAACTATATCAAATATGTAGATGCACATTTGTAAACTATGTCTATTATGCTACATTAAACAGCAACCATATAGAAATATGTCTGCCGTGCAGTGTAAGTGGATATAATGTCCGGATACATGACTCTGTGTGTGTGTGTGTGTGTGTGTGTGTGTGTGTGTGTGTGTGTGTGTGTGTGTGTGTGTGTGTGTGTGTGTGTGTGTAAAATGTTGCATGGCAGTGGTAGCATGTCTGCCACCTAGTGAGTGTCAAAGTGCACTGCATGTTTCGTGGGGGTCAGAAGCTGGAGGGCGGCGGCGGCAGCAGCAGCAGCAGCAGCAGCAGCAGCAGCAGCAGCAGCAGCAGCAGCAGCAGCAGCAGCAGCAGCAGCAGCAGCAGGGGTTTAATATTTGGATGCACAAATACTCCATAACTTCAGTTATAGCCAGCGTAGCTATTCTGGTGTTTTCAACTATTTTTTAATGCAGGGTAATGCAGATTATTATTCCAAATTTGTTTTGCTGTTAAAGTCCATTTAGAACAAATTCTTTGCATACTCACACAACACAGTGAACAGTTTGACTGTGGTCAGTTTTATTGCTGCTTTCTCTGACAGTCCTGCCTCTCTGTTACCCATTAATGTAACTACATCACAACTATGATATAGCTTATATAGTTAATATAATGTAAACATTGCACAGATGAAAACCATCAGTGTCCCTGAACAAACTAAAAATAATCACAACACTGTGAATTTGCATGTACAGGCCTTTTTCATGGGAGACACATAAAGGAAAACCGCAGGTGTAAACTTTACAGAGAAGTTCTGACCCTCGAGAGAATTCAAAGAGTAACTTCAGTGGCTATTAAACACCACTCAGCTGGTGTTATTCAATGAAGCAGATAACTTTGTAAATGACTGTATAAAACGCTCCAATCAGATATTTCATTCACAGTCAAAACATCAAGTCGTCAGAATCAGATTCATAGTTAAAAGCTGCTGCAGGAGAAGAATCAGGATGAATTGGCTTTCCATGGGGCTTTGCATGATCCTGTTAATATTATTATATGAGGTGTGAGGAAAAGATTAGCACACACCCGCTAACACTCTCTCCAGAATAAACAGAGGTGGATGTGCAGGCAGGAGTCATGACCGAGGGCGGTGGAGGAGGACGGAGGAGGCAGGCTGGCCCTGACCAGACCAGCGGGTGGAAACGGGTGAAATCACAACATCAGGAAACGACTGCAGCTGGTAACGGAAACACACACGCTGGGCATCTGATTTGCATGTGTGTATTCCAAAACACGCTATTTTTCATAACCTACACTACTGCAATGCAGTTCTCCCCAGTGTAGCCTTCAGCAGGGCTTTAATGCAGTGCTGAAGTGTATTGTAGTTGGTGACATCTTTCTGTAGTGTATCACACACTGTACAGTTTGTGTGTGCATGTAAGACAAAGAGAGATGGGGGCTATAGGCTGGCAGACATGTCATGTTGAAGAAGGAAACTCAAACTCCAGAACACAAAGTTGGAAGCACTCTCATATTTCCTGTGCTGTAGCATTGTTGCTTAAAAAGTGGGAGGGAAATGGCCACAACCAGGCCGAAAGCCCACCAAAGTGAAGGTGAATAGACTTACAGACGTGCTTTTGGCCTCATTCTGAAACACTTTGCCTCAATGTCTTCACAGCAAACCCAGCACGCAAACCCTGAAGACAAACACTGTTCTGTGAGCTGGTGAATGGCTCTACCCATGTGGAAGTGAGGGTGAGCACATCTCAATTAGAGGGAGGGAGTGGAGGGGGAAACATGGGAAGGAAATTAGTTATTAATAATGTTTGGATGATACTGTATATAGGCTGTGTGTGTGTGTGTGTGTGTGTGTGTGTGTGTGTGTGTGTGTGTGTGTGTGTGTGTGTGTGTGTGTGTGTGTGTGTGTGTGTGTAGGTTAACAAGGCTGCGTGCTTTGACAAACTGCAGTAGTCTGCCTCCAGCTCCTCTGCCTCTAACTGGGGCGTGTACTGCAAAACTCCCTGTCCTGCAACTCCTGCAGCTCCAGCGAGGCAGTCTGGATTTGCAGTCCGGGGAAACTCATCATCATCATCATCATCATCATCATCATCAGTCAGCACAGAGTGGCTCTCTCTCTCTCTCTCTCTCTCTCTCTCTCTCTCTCTCTCTCTACCGCAGACACCCCCACATTCACTCCCTCTCCTGTCCGTCTGTCCGTCTCTCTAAAACAAGCACAGCATCTCTTTTCTTTTCTCTTCTTGACACACGGCAATCATGTCCGCAAACGGCGCCGACGGGGACCTGCTGCAGATCCCTCTGGGGCTCATCAACAGCGCAGGGAAGTATCTGACGGCGGAGACTTTCGGCTTCAAAATCAACGCCTCGGCCAGCAGCCTGAAGAAGAAGCAGACCTGGACCCTGGAGCAGACCGGCGAGGACGGCAGCGCCGTGTTCCTCCTCTCCCACCTGGGCCGCTACCTCGCCACGGACAAAGACGGCAACGTTACAGCGGACAGCGAAACGCGCGGCCGGGACTGCCGCTTCGTCATCACCGCGCACGAAGACGGGCGGTGGTCTCTGCAGTCCGAGCCCTATGGCCGGTACCTCGGCGGCAGCGAGGACCGGATCACCTGCTTTGCGCAAACTGCCTCGCCAGCAGAGAAGTGGAGCGTGCACCTGGCTGTGCATCCGCAGGTCAACCTATACAGCTTTGCGCGCAAACGCTTCGCCCACCTGAGCGCGCAGGAGGTATCCATAAACCGGGATATTCCCTGGGGGTTCGACTCGCTTGTGACACTGGTCTATCGTGACCAGCGCTACCACCTCGAGACATCTAACAACCGCTTCCTCCGCAACGATGGCACCCTATCCACAAAAACGGACAAGGATACCGGCTACATGCTGGAGTTCCGCTCCGGGAAAGTGGCGTTCCGCGACTGCAACGGTCGCTACCTGGCGCCCGTGGGCCCCGCCGGCACTATGAAGTCTGGGAAAAGCACCCGGGTCGGGAAGGATGAACTGTTTGGCCTGGAGCGCAGCCACGCGCAGGTCGTGGTGACTGCGGGCAACGAGAGAAACGTCTCCACGAGGCAAGGTGAGACTCTGCAGCCGCACAGAGCCGGACAGAAAAATCCCATTTCACCATACAGATGAAGTCACTGCATAACTGGGCACACAGCAGATGCAGCTGTTGCTTGATTTGTGTTTGAGAGAGTGCAGAACAAGAATTAGACTCCTGTGACTTCATTTTCCTCACACACCATGTGTTTTTCATTATCATTGCTCTCACTTTCTCCCCCCTCCCTCCCCCATTTTTTGGCCACTCTTTGCCTTGCTTAACATTTTTCTGCAGTAATTCTACCCCTGCATTGTGGCTGCTGGTTCAGGGTCAGCTTCAGTCAGCAGTTATCCATCATTCTTTATCTCAGAATAGACTGGGAATAGACAGAAAACGAGGAGGGATTTGTTTGGGAGACAAAAGGGATAAAATGGAGGAGAGGCAGAGAAAACGGACGACAAAGAGGGAGGTGTGACTCAGACCGTCCTGCTGAATGTAGACCTTCATGCCACAGGAAAACCTTTGTCTTGTCGCCACTCGATCTCACTCTGTGCTGCCCTGCATATGGGACTGATCATTGACAGCATGGTTTACCCATGCAGTCTATTGATTGCAGAAATGGTGTGTGTCTGTGTGGGTGTGTCTGTGTGTGTGTGTGTGTGTGTGTGTGTGTGTGTGTGTGTGTGTGTGTGTGTGTGTGTGTGTGTGTGTGTGCATTCCAGGAGAGATGGATTGTGAAAGATCATCTTTCTGAATGAGGTCACTGTAGGGCAGCGACTTGTGACCTGGCCTGTCGCTGAAGTTATGCCATCCAAGACAGTGGGGGTAACACACATAAAGCGGCGCAGAGGAGACAGTGCCGAACACACATTCAAATGGGATTTTTAAAGGACCACCTATGTTTCTCAGTGTGGGTGTGTGCAGGCATTTTGTTAGCCAGCAGCTCAACTGGAAAAAATAGGTTTTTGTGTCAGCCTCTTAACGAAGAGCAAGAGCTCTTTTTTCAGGACACTTCTGTGGTGGAGAAATTAAGTAATTTGAAAGTCAAGTCGTTTCAAGTCCTTGTAAGAAAACTGTAGGCCTTATCAGTCTCTGCTTTGAACACCTTTCTTTCAAAGCTGTGCAAAAGCTGCAGTAATCAGTAGCTTTACATCAAAAATGGGTCAAATGACTACCTGTAAGGTGAAAGGAGTGACAGAGAATTATCACTCGACTCTCGACAGTTCCGCTCAGTCGAACGTAGTTTTTTAGCATCTTGCATCTCATTGTTTGATTTTAGGACCCACAACGTTCCTGTTATTCGATCCTCTTCATCTTCAGGTGCAACAGGCAACTGTTTTCAGTGACAAAGCTCTGATAATCCTCCTGTCCAGCACCCACACACAGTTAGCAAGTTAACAACAACCTGGTGAACACAGTGGTGGCACCAAAAGAGCCATATTTACCTCAGGAGGTGTTGCAGACCAAAATAAAGCTTAAAGTAGAATGAGTATTGGACTATATTGGATTCCTCGGGTGTCCAGGAACATGACTCCAAATGAATGCTGATGTTGCTGCTGATGTCTTCATAGACCGCTGGTTTCTGCCATGTTCACCATGTCAACTTTATAAGGCGATGATGTGTCAGTTTTACGTTTACAGCTTGATCTGCTGCCTCCAGGTGGTTAAAAAGTCAGTTAATACAGCTTTACTAGAGTTGTTACATGACTGAGAACGTGTCTTTTAATGCATAGGTCTAAGGATGTAAATTGTTTAGCTATGCAAGGCTTCCCTTCGTATTTTTATGTTCCACACTTTAACCGGACCGACAATTCAGACTTGTGATTAATAATTAATCCAATATTGCTCATGTGGAAAAACTTGCTTTTTTGCTGTTCTGCTATCATTTTCACCATCACTCCCCTCCCCTCACTTAGTCCCTTCCAGGACTGGCACACCCCCTGCATCTGTGCAGTAATACAACAAACCTGTGGGCCACACCTTTCCCAGCTGGGCTCAAAGAGCTCAGCATGTTCTGCCCCTTTAAGAGTCTATCTGGGGAACTTCATGAATTAGAGGGTAGAAGAGTTTCAGACAAGGAGAAAAACCTCCAGAGACAAATGAAAACTGACACCAGACTGCCCCACTTTTCTAGGCATGGACCTGTCAGCCAATCAGGACGAGGAGGGGGACCAGGAAGTCTTCCAGATGGAGATGAGCCGTGAGGACAGGAAGTGTGCCTTCAGAACCTCTGCGGGGAAATACTGGACTCTGACAGCAAGTGGTGGACTGCAGAGCACTGCCTCCACCAAGTAACCACACACACACACACACACACACACACACACACACACATCACTTTGAATATCACACACTCTTCAGTTCACGCATGCTCATCCTTCACAGTCTGCTCGTTGAGTCCGTTTTCGTGTGTGTCACAGGTCGGCCAACAGCTTCTTTGAGCTGGAGTGGCGTGATGGTCGTGTGTGTGTGCGTGCAGCTAATGGCAAATATGTGATTGCTAAGAAGAACGGGCAGCTAGCTGCTACTGTCGACAATGCAGGTCAGTGACGTGTCTCTGAACTGAGGTGGACTCGGGACAAAGGAGCATTAGTGGAAAGTAACTACAAGTGCTCTCGATAGCTTAAGTAGAAAAGATCCAAAAGCATCTTCAAGTTGAGAAAATCTTCGTGCCCTTGTACGTCTGTGGGCTGTAAGCTTCAGCATGAACCCTAACCCTTTTGGAGACAACCCCCTAATCAGCCTGTCTCTTCAGGGGAGGCTGAACAGTTCCTGATGAAGCTGATCAATCGTCCAATCATCGTCCTTCGTGGGGAGCATGGTTTCATCGGGGCCCGTAAAGCCGGAACGGCGACCCTTGACTCCAACCGAGCATCGTACGATGTTTTCCAGCTGGAGTTCAACAACGGAGCTTATTCCCTCAAAGGTAGGCCATCACTGTCAAAGACAACACATAATGACTGAATAATGACTGCTGACATCTTAAACTGGTTAGATTAAAACCCGCTGTGTAGAAAACTATGTGAATAGCACCATTTGGTATCCTGGTGGCAGATATTTTTGACTGTGGAAAAATCAGGTTTACCAGAGTGTCTTTTTTGATGCTAACACTTGGGGGTGCTAAAGTCAGAAATGTTCAAATCCCAAACAGTGACTTTAAACACAACATTAACATACTCAAAACTCTGGAAACTACATCAGATTCACATTATCCTGTGCAAATGCACATTAAGAATAGAGCCTAAGACAGCCCTGTTTAACTGCTGTTCATTAGAGAAAATCAATACAATCAGTCAAATTATCACTCAACCATGCATCAATGTAGTCTGCTGCATGTAACATTTAAAGAGAAAATACTAATTATCAACCAGCTGTGTATCGTCACAGTGTGTGTAGTACATGAACAGTATTAAACTTCGATCCACGGTGCCTGCACCCAGAGCGCCCTGCTCATTTAATGACACGAAACTCAGGTCAAACTGTCAAACCAGGCCGTGCTGATCAAACATGAAGCAAGATTCTGTTTGTGCATTGCTCATTTCTCGCCTCAGATGTTTCCAGAAACATACTTTAGTGCACTGTTCAGCTGTAATATGTGACCAGGCCATCTGTCTGAGGCGCAGACAGCCCGGTTTTATGAAAAGATCTTCTTTGCAGCGCTGAAATACCTCTTTAACATTACGTAACTGAGACATTAAATGCAGTGAGAATCAGTTTGATTATTTAACCAGCCACTTTGAACGCATCAACACATCACCCAGCACTTTGCTGAGTGTGAGTCAGCCTTCATTAAGTGTGTGTTGTTTGTCCAGACTCCCAGGGGAAGTATTGGTGTGTTGGCGACGACACGGCGGTGGTGTGCAGCAGCTCCACACCTGTCCAGTTCCTGTTTGAGTTCTGTGACCTCAACAAGATGGCCATTTGTGCCGTGGGGGGGAAGTACCTTAAAGGAGACCATGCTGGAGGGCTAAAGGCCAGCGCCGACTCCCTGGACAGCGCCACCCTCTGGGAATACTGAGAAAGCACAGCCGAACTTCTCCACTGTCCGACACAATGCTTCAAACTATTGATAGATACTGTAGGTAGTTTTTTTTTTCGTATACGTGTGTGTGTGCGCGCGTGTGTGTGTGTGTGTAATTGTGACTTTGTCTGGATGGATGTGTGGTGGAAGCTGAAGCTGATAAACTGGAAGTCTTGGCACCAAAGCACTACCGGTGTTTTATTTTGTATTGTTTTTCTCTCAGTCAGGATCTCTTCTCACTGAGCTTTTTACTGGAGATTTGGCTCGACGTTGACTTGTTGTTTAATGAATGAATCATAGTGTGGTTGCACATTATTCGTTTCACTTCCAGTCACATTTTTACACAAGCTTTACCTAAAACGTTGGGACAATTACTGTCATTAGTTGTGCCTATCTGTGGTAACTACTGGTGTAAAGGAACAAGTGGAATGCTATAACTCATAACTTACAATATCTAACCTTCTGCTAAATGTGCTGCTGGCTCTGTTGTGCTGCTTTCATCTCCTGCTCTCCTCCAAACGCTGAAGCATAACACATATGGGATAAAGGGGTGGTACTGACTCACATGTTTCTGCTGTAAATAAGGCTTTCTTTGTCGCTGAATTCTTCAAGACATAATAACCATAGGAACATTCAAGTGCAAAAGTGTGTTGACGCTGCAAAGAATGAAATGGGAAGCGGGTGACAGATATGTTCTTTGCCTGTGTGCTATTTACTGCACCTCTCCACTTTGTCACTCTTAGATGTGCAGGCAGACAAAATCTGTATATAGACAGATGCATCTACACAGTGTAGTCAAATGGCTCTCCTCTAGGCTATAATCCACTCTGTTCTTGCTGGTTCCTTAGATTAGTGTGAGGTGTTTGAATTACACTTCAGGAGGAAACGAGTGAAGGGTGCTTTCGTAGAGCGATCCTCCTGTCTGTGAGTGAAAAGGAGGTGGCGGGTAAAGCCAAGTTACTGCACAATCAAATGCACAGAACCAACTGTGGCGCTTAATCTGCACAATCATGTGGAGTCCAACTGCAAGGAGTTAAAAGCACATGCTAGTTGTGATGAAATGTCTGCCTTAGATTGGGTGCTGCTGCTGGCGTAAAACACGATGGTGGAGTCAGTCATCTCTCTGGCTGTTAATGTGGCTGTGCCTTCCATGTAACATTTCTGTCTTTTACGTGTTCTTACATTTGAAATGAATGGAGTAAAAAACCCCAATAAAATGTTCCCTCTAAACAGTGGACCTTCTCCTGGATATTTATTTATTTATTTATTTATTTAGTAATTGTTTTTCTTTGCGTAGGTTTTCACACTTGGATATTCCACAGACAGTTTTTTTTATTAGATCTATTTTCTGCTGAGAAACATACAGTTAAAGCCGTAGCGGCGTGCCTCAAGGCACAGCAAACTCAGTCAAGACTGAAACATCTCATCATGTAGCTGGACCTGCACAGAGCAGATATCTAAGGTGCCCAGAGAAAGAGGCCGACTGACATCGATGATCCAGCTGACGTCTCCTCCAGCTCCACCATGAGATTCACTTTTGTGGTTTTGAGTGAATGAAATTGAATGGATTCACATGGATTTCCACTTTGGTGAACAGACTCTAAAAAGCCCAGAAAACATCAAAATATATGCAAAGGCTAAGAGCCAGAAATCTGTCTATCACCTTGACTAAACATCTGACCTTAAAGAGCTGGAGTCAAGAGGAGAAGCACCAGATCAGAGTGAAGTGTTTAACTGAAATAATGATTATTGTTTAATGGCTAACTCTGGTGATCTTTTCTTGTCTTTTTCTCGTCATCAAATCAAATGAAGACCAAAACCATCAGTGCCCTGATGCTGTGAAGTATTACCATCCTTTGTTGTCTCAAAAACTATTTAACACACATGAATAAACCACATTATTTCCTTCTCTTTAAACCTGAACAGAAAGTGAGCGTCATGGCCTCAATTCAGCGATTTGTCAGGGTTTTTCCAACGAGGCAACCATCTTGTTCTGATAAGAAAATCCATTGTCATGATTTTTGCAAATGCTGTTGTGTGTGGGAGAGGGAAGAAAGCGCCTGCATCATGTCCCCTTGAGGGTTCACTGAGCCAAAACTGTACAAGAGGAAGGAAGGCGAGGGTAGAGGGACGTAACCTACTCTACTTTCTCCGTCCTTCTGCGGAGGAAACTCATCCCTCCTCTTCTTTTAGAAAAACACACAGTCATCCTGATGTGAGCTAAACTTCACGTGTCCTCTGATACAGACCCACAAACATCTCTGATTCTCCACTGCAGGATCGGTGCGTGTTGCCATGGTAACAGCCAATGGCAGGGATGGAGCTTGAGGAGGATGAATGTTCAGAGATGGAACAGACACACAGATCAATGGTTTTAATAAGCCTTGTAATAGTCAGTCAATAAGTGCAGATTCGGTTTCTCAGGCACTTCAGATGAGCCTGCCCGAGAGAGGACTTCAGAAATGAAAACCTGTGCAGACACCTGATACGGCCTACATGAATTGGAGCTTCCTCCACGCTCACTAATGCAATAATATCCTCATTCCCAAGTCTTTTCAGTCAGTCTGTGTTTGTGTGCTGCGTGTTCAAAACCTATCATCTGTAAGAGAAAACACATGGCAGCATCCTGCAAAATCCTCCCGGCCGGGAAAGAAGCAAATATGGCATTTGAGTGGAAGAAGGGAAGAATAACAAGCAGAGGAACGACAAAGCAGGAAATGAAAGAGACAGAAGATGAAAAGAGAAGATGTGCAGCAAAAAGGTTCCTGTTGACCAGAGTGGAGAGCCCTGAGCAGGCCTCGGACAGCTTCAACAGAGAGAAGAAGAACTTGTTCAAAGTCTGCTTGGTGAAACATGAGGCAGAACGTGTCGCTGTCCAGAGGAAACCATGCATGAATCTCCAAACCTGGTCATTCAAAAATTTCCAGGTAACTAAAGCTTTATGAGCAGTGAAAATCATTCTTCTGAGGCTAAATAAACAATCTAAAAAGACTAATAGTCTATAGCCATGCTAGCAGCTCCATGAAACCGTATTTAGGCACATTTGTGCTTTGAGCTAAATGCTAACAGTACCACGGCACCACGCTAAGAATGATAACATTAACATTCAGATGTTTAGCAGGTATAGGCCTAATGGATAGCATGTTGACCAACTTGATTTAGCATGTTAGCATGCAAAATTAAAGCTGAGGCTGGTGATGCAGTTTCATCAGTTTTCAGGTATTTGGTCATAAATCAAAACAAGATGAAAAGTCAGATGATCAGTTCATCCTGAGGGGAGCATGAATGTCTGCACAGCATTTCACTCATAATCACACAAATCAACCTCTGATGAATCCTCTTGGACCGTGAATGTCTGTGCATTCTGACATCATGGCCTGATGGTTCAGCTGATCTCACACCAGCCCACATCAGCTGACAGCTGAGCAGATTCTCTGCATCCCCTGCAAGCCGTTTAAAACCCACCTCCACCCCAGCTCCACCTTTTATGCTATGACTGACTTCATCAATGTCATTCCTGTTGTCATCTGCTCCGGGTTCTCCCTGCTTCAGGCTTTTCATGTCAGCGTGTGGAAGAGTCCCTCTGTAACAAATTTCATAACGAGCCATCCAACATTAGTTGCAAAGGTTTTTCCATCTGAACCAAAGCGGTGAACCAACTGACTGACTAACACCACCATCCTGTGGCCATAACGACGCCAAAGACTCAAAACCCATCAAGGAACATTTAATCCTTCATGCATTCACCACAGATTGAGACCACATCTCGTGGTCTTCATCAGTGGCTAATAAGAAGATGTGGAGTCAAGATTTTCAAATGTCAGGTTTGAACTTTCATGACCAAAACAGTTTGATAACTATTTTTACAAGCCAGTAATTCATGCACATGTACTAAATGTCTTGAACATGACATGTTCTTTGTGGCTTACAGGGATGTATTTATGAGCTGTATCCAACTATTTAACCTCTCAACTCCACTACCGCGTAATGTCGTCCTAATGAGTCTACTGCTGCCATCTAGTGATGATAACGTGACATTGATTTTGATTTAATTTCATGTGTATGGCCACAAGTATGTGGACAGCCTCTGCTTGTCTTGGTTTAAGCTGGTTCCAGTGAGGGAAAATGTTATTACCACAGCATACAATCATTTTCTTAAACAACATGTGCCTTCAACTTTATGGAACTTGCAACTTTGTTTGGTGAACAGCCTCGTCTGTTTAAATAAAGTAAAGCCAGGTCCTCACAGAAACTGTTTAGCCAGTTAGTTGTGGAAGAACTGGACTTGCCTGCATGGAGCCCTGACCTAAACCCTATCCAACATGTTTGGGATGAAGCTGAAGTCAGACTGCGAGACCGACTTTATCATTCAGCTGCAGTGTCGCAGCTCACTGAGGCTCATGCAGCTGAACAGGAACAAATCCCTACAGCCCTAAACTTCATATTATTCAATAATATGTGTTATTTAAACACTAGGTTTTATTCTATATTTTAAAGAGATGAAAGTGTGGAGGTTGTTTTTCAACATATTGCTCCTCACAGTCTTGGAATGAGATGTTGATGGACGTCATGGATGTGATGCTTAAATGTTCACACTTTGTTTGGGTGTCCACACACTTTTGACCTTGTTTTGTACATATAGACGTTTATTACCAGTCCTGACAGTACTGCTGAAAATGAATCGACGGAGAAACAGACATGTGACAAGAGGTTTCTTTGCAAAAGGTTTCATTTGTTCCTGTCATATTTGCTCGCTTATATTAAATGTGAAGCACTGACCTTCTTCAAGGGCGGAGATAAGAGAGAGGACAAACTAACGCACACGCCCAAATGCACGTACATGTTGACAAATTATCACAGCATCTGTTTGTCCACCGATATCTGCATCCAGTCAGACAGTATGAGTCAGCAGAGACAGAAGGGGAGACTTTTGTTCTGGACAAAACAATGGCCTCATAAACATTTGACTGGTACTTCCGAATTCTGCTCTTGCTTCTCATCTGTAGTGTTTACCTTTACCACAGTACTAAGTGCTTCTCAAGAAATCCATGGAGGCGTCGTCCACTCAGGCAATAAACATTTTTATCTACGAGATTTGATCAAAACCCAAACTTTGCCAGACTCAACATCAGTCCAGAGTTTCTAATAATCTGTTATTAGTGTGCAGCATGTGTACAATATGTGTGTTTTTATCAAGCAGCAGGTCTTTGAGGGAGATGATGAAAGAGAAACCTTCCATGACTCATACCTGCGGTAAATATGACCGCACGTGTCTGTATCTTGCTTGTGTGTGCATGAATGACCGTCTCTTTATGACTGCCACATTTCAGGCTGTGGCTTCTCAGGAACACAATAACAAAAACTATGTGGAGATAATGAACCAAGAGCAAAACCAATGAGGGAAATGAACCAAAAATGGACAGGGAGTTTGACTGGTGACACACGTTGAGGTCTGATCATCAAAACAAGTTCAATGCACCTTAAACATGGAGAAATCTGCAAAGGGCCTTAAGCTTGGACGGTTTGCCATCACTACAGCTGTGCAAAGGCCTTTTTTTTTTTTTTTTTTAATTAAATGGAAATGTTTTTAACTACACTGCGATTTTATCTTTTTATTACTCTCGTATCTACTTATTTTATTGTGCTTTTTACTTCATTGTTTTTATGTCATGATTATCTGAATCTGTCTTTCGTCTTTCTCATCTATCTCAATGAACAATATGTTGTGAAAATGTGACTGTGTTGTTGAATCCTGCTTCACTCGCTCGAGCGAGAGACGGGGGGGGGTTGCTTATTGGTGGAGAGCAGCGGCTGCCAACCTATAAATACCCAGAAAGGCTTCAAGAGGAGAGCAGAGGCGCTGGCATCACCGGAGGACGCAGGGCTCGGTTCGCCGCCACGCTTTGCCCGTCTGGACAGCTGTTGGCTCCGGGGTCACACAGAGCAGACCGGCATGTCTCTGCCGAGGCGTTCGCACACGGTCCGGCTGGTGGTCCTTGGGGCGGCGGGGGTCGGAAAGAGCGCGCTCATCCACCGTTTCCTCCACGACGGCTTCCAACACAAGTACACGCGCACAGTCGAGGAGCTGCACGTGCTGGAGTACGACACTGGGTCCGGGAAGATGCGCCTGGAGATCTTGGACACGAGCGGGAGCTACCCCTTCCCGGCCATGCGGGAGCTCCGCATCCGACACAGTGACGCATTTGCGCTCGTGTACGCGGTGGATGACCCCGGGTCCCTCGAGGAGGTGCGACGGCTCCGCGGTGAGATTCTGGAGCTGCGCGGCGACAAGGGAGCGCCCATCGTCGTGGTGGGCAGCAAGGCAGATCTGACCGACACCGAGGGTCGCGTGCTGCTGACGGCTGATGTCATGGCCACAGTGGAGGGTGAGTGGCACGCCGACTTCGTGGAGACGTCCGCGCGCACCGGTGGAAACACGGTTGAAGTGTTTCGTGCGCTGCTGCAGCAGGTGAACCTGCCGCACCGGTTGAGCCCCGCGATGTGGAGGCGCCGAGAAACGATGCCCAGACCAGCTGTCAAGAAAAGACCACCACTGAAGAAGAACAACAGCTGCGTCCTGTCATAGGAACATTTTCTCTGTTTGATGAGGGACTCTGCAGCTGGGCTGCGCGTGTTCAGGTGTTGCTAGTCATCACAGTATTTTTACCTGGTCTGTCCAGAGGTAATACTAAAGTTAATCATATTTCAATGGGACCCCTGATCTGTAAAGGTTTATAATGGTAAAGATTCATATTTTTGTGTACATTTTTTGTATTTTGTGTCAATAAAGTATTTGTGATTTGTGTCTGCTGTTTCATTTTCAATCCACTGCACCTTTAGCTCAGTTTACTTTGTCCAATGAAAGTGTATTGTATAGAAGTAAAAGTACAGATCAGAAGTAATTCATTACAAGTTTTACTAAAGTAAAACTGTGCTATGTCAAAGTGATATACATTGTGGGAGTATTATCATGGATACATTACAGCATATGTAGCATTTTTTTAGCTGGTTGAAGATTATTTCAACTGTGTAACAGTCTATAATATATGACACTGCACAATATTTTAAACATAAGTCATGTGTAAAACCTTGATCTTCAAAGTAACTAAAAACAGCGGGGAAAGTACAATATTTGCCTCAGCTGTAGGATTCTGGGGTGAGATGCAAAGAGTGAGATGTAGGCTGTTTACAAGTATTATGCAATGACAAATGTAATGCTTTAATTTAACGCGTAATGCTTGTAATTTAACCAATGGCAAGCTTACTATGGTTCCTCCATGGATTCTGGGCCCCTGAGTTCAGTCCCCTTCCCACACTATCAACTATTTAAAATGTTTTTCTCTTGTCACTTAGGGCCAAACATAGACATCATTCTTGTTCTGATGAATGTCAGCTGCCATTGTTAGCTTCAATGGGTGCTGGAGGGAATATTTAGATCATTCAGCTCGTCATAAAAATAGCTCCCTTATTTAGATGAAGCCACATTGTGAAGTTTTGGATGGTAAACACACACACACGCACATACACACACAAAGACACGCATTGTCAAGTGGAACATGGAATAAACAAACCCCACAGATCTCATGGTCTTTTCATTCATCTGTCCTCTCCTCATCCACTTATTCTCCTCTTATCTTCCTCTACAGGTCTATAGTCTACAACTAAAAACAGATGCAACACTATCATGGGCAAGAAAACATGAATATGGAAGAGTAGTAGTGCCGCCTGGAGCAAACAATAATACATATGAAAAGAGATGAGGCCTCTGAAATCTTGAGGTTGACTGAGGAGTACGTTTCCAGTAGTGCTGCTGAATAACAAAATTAAAAATAAATAAATAAATATATATATATATATATATATACACATACATACATATACACACAAACACACACACACACACACACACACACACACACACACACAAAAACCATACACAGAGCCTTTGGTGTATGCAGATGTATTCAGGTGAGCGTATGACACGTATTGGCTCAGCACAGGTTTCAGCAGCAGGCCTACTGTCTGTTTCATTTGGACTTAGCCATTTCTAAGAGTTTCATATGGGCACCCTGCTTGGTAGTATATTATGATTAAGGCAATGATGATAGTAATGATTATGCTCAGTTACAGAATGAGTAGGAGACGTACAACCAGGCTAGCACTGAAAGTCACAATGGTCACTGAAGCAGAAATAGAATATCCACAGGGTACAGTAACACCAGTAAGTTAGCATGTGGCAGTACTGCAGGTATGCAAAAACCATGTGGAAAACAACACCTGATCCTTCCACTGCAGGAATGGAGGAGGAAGTTCATCTAAGTGAAACAAATACTACAATGTGAAAGCAGGCTGCTGCATTCAAATTAAAAACCATGCATTCAAAAGACTAAGTACAGGAGCAATGACAGCAAACTGTGCTTAAAGTATCAAAGTAAAAGTATATAAAGTATATCCAGTGGCAGAAGGAGCCTGTCCCTGATGTATCATTACAGACGGACATGTTTAGATCACACTGCGGTGCATGGAAGCAGCACTTTCAATGTTGGACTTTTACTTTTCCTAATATGAAAAGTAAGGTCAAATAAATGTGTAAAAAAATAAATAAAAACAAAACAAAACACAACACTTCACTACTGCTCGTGCAGTAACAGTTTAAAGTGATAACAGGAAATGGAGACAGGTGCATCTAAAAATCTAGTCAGGTACTGTGCTTGACTACATATACTTAGTTACCGTGCACCACTGATAACCAGTAGGTTAGTTACTCGTGGAACCACACCACACTTCACAAAGAGATTTCACTTTTTATCGTCAGGTACGTTTTGTAATCGAAATGTTTGCTTGAATAAAACGTTAAATGCGGAAGTTGTTTTTGTAGCTAAATATAGGATTTCACGCAGTGCGATGGCGACTTTTAGTTGAGTAAATAATTAAAAAACCGACCCTACTTAAACATTAAATGCCACACTAAATCCAAAACACCACCTTCTGCTCAACTACGGTTTGATTTAAATCCCACTCCGACTACATTTCCCGTCAGTACTGAGTTTTAGGAAACGAAGGGCGACTAGCAACAGGCATCTAGCCAATCACACCGCAGAATGTGGCTTTCTCGCTCAGTGATTGGTTGTTTTTGCACCGAACTTCCCACGATGCTTTGCTGCACCGCCTTGGAATTCAAATCGAGCGGACCAATCAGAGAGCGCCATAACGACAGAGGCAGCAATTTAAACTTGTATCAGAGACTGTTGTCAAAAGGCAGAACGGGACGACGCTGCATCGTGGGACGAGTGTGGACATTCATTTCATCTGCCTCCGTTTTTAACTCTCGGTCTTTATTTTATGGTTGAATCAGATTCTGAGTACAGCTCGCGTTCAAAGGTGGTTAACATTAGTTTTGATTTGAATTGAAGTGTATGGGAGCGAGCTAGCGTCCAGGATAAAGTAACGTCGGTTGAGGTCGGGTTAACAATAGTTTGACCCTTGCGACTTTTATCTACATCTCGACTGCTGAAGGGTTTTAAACGTTTCTTTTAAAAACGCCGAAGACCCAAAATGAGTGCGGGTATTGCGAAACCGGCGAATCCGTCGGCACATGTCGACCCGAAATCCGCTCCTCTGAAGGAAATCCCAGAAGTCCTGATTGACCCACGCACCATGAGGAGATACGCGAGGGGAAGGTTCCTCGGAAAAGGTGGTTTCGCCAAGTGCTACGAAATCACAGATGTGGAGACCAAGCAGGTTTTCGCCGGAAAAATTGTGCCCAAGTCCCTGATCCTGAAGCAGCACCAGAGGGAGAAGATGACCTCTGAAATCGCCATTCATAAGAGCCTCGACCACGCGAACGTCGTGGGGTTTCACGGGTTTTTCGAAGACGACGACTTTGTCTTCGTTGTCCTGGAAATCTGCAGGAGAAGGGTGAGTGTATACGGACAAACCAGCCATTCTCTTCGGTGAACACACTCCTCAGGCCAACGGTTACACGGCGGTCTCTTCCGTCGTCCACTCCGTCCTAGTGGAGGAGGCTTAAATTACAAGAAAAGTTAAGGAACTTTTGAATGTGGTCGCTTAGAAAAAATCTTTTAAAAATGTACTGTGATTAGACCAAAAAAATTCACTGTTTACGACCTTTTCCCCGTTATTGTGCTGCTCACAGAGTGTCACAGACCAGTGTTTCCTTATAGTTGTCTTCGCCTTGAATCCAATCATTTTCTTTTCTGTTTCAGTCCTTGTTGGAGCTGCACAAGCGTCGTAAGGCTGTGACTGAGCCCGAGGCTCGCTATTACATGACCCAGCTGCTGAAGGGGGTCCAGTACCTGCACAACAACAGGGTCATCCACAGAGACCTGAAACTGGGCAACATCTTCCTCAATGATGACATGGAGGTCAAGATAGGTAAACTTCCCTGTTAGACTGAGAATCATTTCACTGGACTACAATTCTCTTGTCATACCTGAGACCGGGTACCTGTAACATTTATCAAGACTCACAGAAGCAAACCTGTCGGTTTATTGGTAACAGACAGGACACAGCCCAGCCCTCACATCAGAAATGTGTCATACTTCCCGGAAAAGTGGTTTCCTGACTGGTGGGAAAATTTCTCATGAGGGCCAAAAGAGCGAATGAGCTTTTAAATGGGGACAACGGCACATTTTCAAATCATGAACGTTTCCTGAAGTTTACATAAAAACTAGTGCCTTTTAAAGTCTGCTGCTTTACAAAACGTGTCCGTCTTTCTTCTGTAGGGGACTTTGGTTTGGCCACTAAGATCGAGTTTGACGGCGAGAGGAAGAAGACCTTGTGTGGAACGCCCAACTACATTGCACCAGAGGTGCTTTGCAAGAAAGGCCACAGCTATGAGGTGGATGTCTGGTCACTTGGGTGTATACTGTAAGTCTGAGCACACATGGGAGACAGTTTTGCTACTAAAAAGTGCAAAAACAGCTCAATTAAACATGACTCAGCCCAGTCAGAGCAACGTCCTCACTCTGTATTCTCTCAGGTACACTTTGCTGGTGGGTAAGCCCCCGTTCGAGACCTCCTGTCTGAAGGAGACCTACAACCGCATCAAGAAAAACAACTACACCATCCCCTGGGTAGGCTGGTCTGATGCAGCACACCGTGTTCATTCAGCATCTAGCATGTGCATATTGTTTTTTACACATCTGACTTGCTCCTCACTAATCTCATGACTGGGATATAAAACCGTCTCTGCAGCACATCAACCGAGCCGCATCCTCGCTCATCAAGCGGATGCTGCACGCTGATCCCACACAGAGGCCGACCATCAGTGAGCTGCAAACGGACGACTTCTTCACATCCGGCTATGTCCCCTTACGCCTGCCCACTACTTGCCTCACCGTGCCCCCGCGGTTCTCCATCGCCCCCTCCACAGCTATGGAGCTCAACCAGAGACGGCCACTGACTGCTATCAACAACAAGGGTAACAGCTCTGGCATGAAATGACTACAGCTTACCATTGGTCACAGGCAGGCAGGCAGGCAGTGGTTAAGTGTGTCCAGATAAATATTTTGGGGGTCTGCAAGAGTGTTAATGACGTGTTTTTCTCTTTCCAGCAGGGACAGAGAAGGTGGACATGAAGGATGAGCTTGTGCAAAGGTGAGAAATGTTCTGAGATGGAAGGTGCTCACTTTCCATCATGACGAGCTTCAGCAGATTTCTTCCTCTGAGCTCACTTAAGAGTTATCAAAGAGCTAACAAATGACCAGATTCTGTTTTTTACACAGCATACCAACTTTTTTGCATCAAGGTTTTGAAGAGCCGTACTCTTCTGCAGTTCAGTGATGTGACTTTTTTTTTTTCATGTAGGGAGCCTGAGCCGGCAGAAAACCACCTGAAAGACATGCTGCAGCAGCTCAACAGCATCATTGCTGCCAAGCCGTCTGAGAAGGCAGTCATCTGCCAAGGTGAGCGCAGACTCCTGTTTCATAGACAAATCCCTTTGGTTTCAGAGTTACAGCGCGGTTTAGAGGTTTGGATCCTCTTCGTGGCTGTCAGTGCTGAATACAAAGCGTTCGTTCTGTCTTTGTGTTTCCAGAGGAGGCAGAGGATCCTGCATGTATTCCCATCTTCTGGATCAGCAAATGGGTCGACTACTCTGACAAATATGGATTGGGTAAGAGGCTCATTCCACATCTAACGGTTTCACTAACACTTTTTTTTGCCATTCATTGAGTCAAACTGAAAAGGAATCATTATTTTATTTAATACTTTTTAATTTAAGTTTAGTTGTATTTAGGAAAGAGATGAAGGCTTTAATGTGCTGAGAAACCTGACAAATGGCTGCAGACCCTTTCAAAGACTGTAAAAGTACAGACAAAAGTGTTTCACACTCGACCCAGGAGTTTGTAGGTGCAACAGCTCTAGTGTTATCTGGATGCATCAGATGTTGCATTTGGTACTCAGCCAGTTATTGGCTTATCGCAGCATTGTGGGTTTTTCTTCAGTCTTGGGTTGAAATCAGTCAACTTTTACTTTTTCACACAAGACTTAAATGGGAGCTTCAAAATAAACAGTGCATAAAACTCCTGCGACTGTTTTGCATATGTAGGGTTACCATGTAGACAGGACCACGAAAAGGTCTGTAAGTATCAAGAACTTGCTGTAGTGAAAGGCCAAAGCTTTGTTTGTAGTGTAGAAATATTGGTGTCATTACACCATTTGTCCACTAGAGGGAGACAGTGCCCACTGACAGTCAGGTCTGTTTAGTACAAGAACCATTAAAATTCTTCAAAAAAACCATAACAAGAGTTTCAAACGTGTCTTTCAGGCTACCAGCTTTGTGACAACAGCGTGGGTGTGCTGTTCAACGATTACACGCGTCTCATCATGTACGCCGATGGCGACAGTCTGCAGTACATTGACAAGATGTCGGCTGAATCGTACCTCAGCGTGCGCTCTTACCCTGCCGCTCTCAACAAGAAGGTCAGTAGTCCATTTTGCAGGTGAAATTAGGCTTTTAGGGCATTCCAGATGGTGCTGTAACCACCTTTGGTTTGCATTTCATTTTCAAGACTTCTGATATTGTTGGGAAGACCAAAATTTAGTGGTGATGAGTAGGGCCAGGGCCATGAATTAAGGATGCTGGGGCTGAGTGAGGGTCTGTGTCTGGCTAAATGTTTTAAAGTCTGACTTCAAGTCTCTTCCCCACTAGATAACGTTGCTGAAATATTTCCGCAACTACATGAGCGAGCACCTGCTGAAGGCCGGCGCCAACATTGCGCGGCGGGAAGGAGACGAGCTGGCCCGGCTGCCGTACCTCTCGCTGTGGTTCAGAACCAAGAGCGCCATCGTCCTGCACCTCAGCAACGGCACCGTTCAGATCAACTTCTTCCAGGTTAGACATGCACCACAGCCTCTTTTAATTGTTGAATACAGTTTTGTTTTTTTTCTGTTTCCCGTGCACACATCCTGAACCTCCGTTTTCCCTCTGCCAGGACCACACCAAGCTGATCCTGTGCCCGCTGATGGCTGCCGTCACCTACATCGACGAGAAGCGAGACTTCCGCACCTACAAGCTGTCTCTGCTGGAGGAGTTCGGCTGCAGTAAGGAGCTGGCTAGCCGCATGCGCTACGCCAAGCTCATGGTGGAGAAGCTGCTGGACAGCAAGCCATCCACCGCCGCACATTAGACCACCTCACACCGCTTTAATCACTGGCCACTTCTTCCCTTCTGCCAGCCTCTGAGGGCAGACCCTTAAATTGTCCTTTATTTTATTGAGCGGTCGCAGTGTAATATATTGTCATCCTCAAGGCTTATGACATGTACCACATATTGTACATGCACGCTGAATTTCAGTCAGCCGATGGTTTTTATCTCTTGTCCTAGCGTTAATAAAACCTCTATTTTTAACTTTCTTGATGAAGCTTACTCTTGGCCAACACGTTCCTGCTGAAGATGGCTGCTTCAGTTGACAGTTGACGAGTTTTTCCTGAACACACAAATGAGTGCAGGAGGAAAAGATCAGTGTTGAAGGAAGGATGTGTGTCTTCTGAACTGGGGTTGTACGAGGATCTTGTACATAGTCAGTGTGTTACCGACAGTCGATGGCGGTCTGCATGCCCCCGGTTTGGAGAAGCTGTGTGCTGCTGACAGGCATTGAATCAAAGCACTGTACCACTGTGGACTGGGATCAGCAGCACGGTGTATTTTATCCACCTGAGATATATAGTTTGAAGCTTTTCAGCCGTTCGCTGTGGAGACCAGAGGACACAGGAGGTGGTCTTCTGTATTCCCTGATCCTCCCTCTGTGTACTCTGGTTCTTCTGAGGAGATCTTTAACAGATGGAGGCTGAACAGGAGAGAGAGGAGGCGTCTGTGGAGGAAACAGGTTGTCTGGTAAGCTGTTTCATTTATTTGCATCAATTTAGTGTTATATTACCAGCGGTGGTCTGGACGAGTTGAGCGTACACCTGAACTGGTATTGATTTGCTGACGCCGTCCACAGCAGTGCTCTGTGCTGGTACTCGTGTCTCCAAACTGGGGGTGTACTGACTCCCATCTGCTGTAGTTAATACACTCACACAACCCCACCTGAGGAAATCTTCACACTCTCTCTGTTCAAGTTCATCTTGGAGTTCAAACCTTCCTGGAAGAGTCTCTGCTTGTTTGCATTGTTCATGCATCAGTCGTGTCTTTAAACCTGAGCCTGGGCGGCAAAGGGTGGTCGGGTTGAGAGTCTGACTGTGAGGACAGAAAACAGCTTTTCCGGTCTGCTTCTCTAGTTTGTCGGTTTTATGTGTTTTATCTTTGTTGTATGTCGAGAAATGGACCATGTGAATACGTCTTCATCATGTACATTCTGCCTGCAGTTAGTTTTCACACTTCTTAAAGACTTAGATTTCCCTTTCAATGAGATGTACAAACTTGTACAGACTTCTTGATGTTGTAAAGATGGTTTAATGGTGATGAAGTTCAAATAAAGGTTCTCTTGAACAAGACGTTTTTTCCTCTTTCAGCTTTTTTTTTTTTTTTTTTTTTTTTTCACCAGATCTAACCTCTCTCCTGACACAGTCCTCTCTGATTATCCAAAACTAAGCTTTGAACAGGCTTTAAAAAAGGAAGCTTTCACACACAGATGCAAACTTGGGGGACACTTCCGAGCGAGGTGTCCATTATAAGGAATTCATGTTGGACATGGAGGCCAGAATCTAAACATACAACAGAATCCACAAAAGTTTATTGTAGTTTATAAAAACAGGCTGTCAGTTCGATTCCTTTTCTTAAAATGTAAGAAATATAAACAACGAGCACAGTGAAGAGCAGTCAGAGCAGCAGTAATAAAACACAAGAGCTGGTTTTCAGCATCCGGCATCAAGTAGATGTCGTCTCACAAAGAGGTCCAGAGCGTGATAGAGTGCAGTTTAGAAGATCTCCACCTTTAACAGTTCAGTCTCACTGAGGTTATTTTCTGCATAAAGCTGCATTGATGGGCCAATATGTTCAGTTTACAGTATATAAACGTCTTTATCGTAGCAGAGCAGCAGCCTGGAGGTTACACAGACATAAAAGCTGAGTTTCCTCAGGCTGAAATGTCTAACAGAAGCCACAGAACCTCTTTGTGATGCCTTAAGGATCCGGTGGGATGAACAAATGTGACATTCAAGTATTTTAAAAGACGTCTCTCAGCTGAAGCCATGTTAAAACCTTCATGTAAACATCCACGCAGTGACAGAAAGACCTTTTCACTTAAAAGCGACGGAGGAGTCTTAACTGTCAGCGGCACAGCGCTGTCTGTAGCAGTGTAAAGTAACGTCTCCGTTGTGATGTCCAGTCAGCAGTGCGCCTCCTCCCCCCCACCGTGCCAGCTGCCAGCCTTCGCTCTCTGGAGCCCACACCGTGCTCGAGCTCCCCCGACGGCCGAGCTCCCACACACACACACAGCCGCTCTGACTCAGGCCCACCACGCTGCAGCCGTCCACGTCGGCTTCACACAGCCTGCAGAGCGCAGAGGCAGACGCAAGTGTTAGTTATACGAATGCATGTGACCAGAGACGCCCCGCCCTCCATCAGCCCCCACCTCACCTGCTAGACCAGGCTTTGGGCGGATACAGACGAGTGGCCAGGAAAGATTTTCCACTCAGAGGGTTAACAGCGACCAAGGAGAACAGGGCCGTCTTCTTCTTTTCCTCCTCCTCCTCCAACACTTGATCTTTAACTCTGGCCTGTCTTTCTTCTTCCTCCAGAGAGCTGAGCAACTGATGCTGCAGCAGGACAAACAACACTCCCTGCACACCAACAGAAACACACAGAGGTGAAATCTCCTGAAGAGGGAGACAACAGGCACGTGACTGGCAGGACAAAAAAATACAGAGTGCAGATGAGGGGTTGTGTGGTCATCAGTGGCGTTGCTAGGGTCTCTTGGGACTCCAAGCAAGAAATCCCTGGGGCCCCCACCCCACCCCACCCCACCCCACCCATGCACGCCACAAAAATCTGGTTTTTGCACACATAAATGCACAATTTCTGGGACATTTGAGATGAATACTGAAAAAATAGATTAGTGGCCTATCAATAATCGTTGCTGTAAATTAGTGGCCGGGGGCTCAAAGCAACTGCCTGGCTTGCCTGTCTGCAAGCCCCGCCCCTGGTGGTCATAGGTTTTAGGGAAAAGAAAACTTATGCATTTTCACATGGACAATCATCATTACAACATCTGTTAAAAAACACACATTACACTCAGACGTTAGCCAGAAAAAAGTGAAAGTTCTGTGCTGACTGATGAGGTGAGAGCCCCACCCTAATCCCCACCCTCAGTCAAACACACAGAGGACAGGACAGCGAAGCAAACGCAACCATAAAATGACTTTTTAACGCATTTTATGGTCAGAAAATCTGGAATTCTGTATTAACGTCACATCCTCTCACGCGACAAGCAAACAGACTTACACAGTAGGAGAATCCTCTCAGACAGGCTGTGTGGGACAGATCGTCTCTGAGGAGGACTCTCTGCAGCAGCTGTCCAGTCTTTAGGTTCCTGTGACACACAAACACAGAAACACATTCAGCTGCAGCAGTGCAGAGAGCCAAACCTGGCTGTTAAAAGTCAGATTTATTTCTCTGCTTCTGTTCAACATTTAAAGCTCAGGGCAGAGTTCAGCGTTCGCACTTCAAGGTCAGTTTAAGGACCTGAGCTCTGCTCTTAAAATGTGGTTTAACTAATCCAGGCTGACATGCTGCTAACAGGCTAAAATAATCCTGTTAATTCTCATCCAGATAATCTGGTCATTTGAACACAGTTTGAGGATTAATTTACAGATCCTGCATGGAGTTATCTGAAGTGTAGTTCTACAGCTGAGCACTGAAGGCGTTTGACTGTTCAAATGGGAAATTCTGATTTAAAATTAAACGCCATGTTCGGGCTCCGCTCGTCTTTCAGCAGTCAGAGTCTTTCACTGCCTCTCTGCTCATAATCAGACTGATTCTTACTCAATAGCCTCGATGTTCTCATCTAAGTTAATTATCACATGGACATTCTTTCATTAACAGTGAGCTCTTTGTACCTGAACATGATTGAACGTATGAAGTTCTCTCTGACACGTTTCAGGCATGAACCAGCTGACTGTCAATGAGTCTGCACATCTGCAGGTTCGGACTCTCAGAATTGCTGCTCTGATATCTGTTCCAGAGGGATTTTAAACAGCTTCAAAGGAGCAAAAAAAGCCGAGTCGATTTTAATGTGGATAATCCCTGTACAAAGAGCGGGGCCCTGTTCATCCATAATCCTCAATTACAAGTTCTACTCTTAAAAACAAAACAGATCAAATTTTGTATTTGAGTAATATTCTTTTGCCTATTTATTGTCTAAATCAAAGTATTCATCCTCTGGCTCCCACCATGCACACGACACGACAGTTTAACTGTCATGCACATGTCGCTGCTGTGCACCTGTGTGGGTTTAATCTCAGCAGTCCCACATGTTTGACGCAGCTCCATCCATTTGGTAGATGCTTTAGTCCAAAACAACTAACAACAACAAAAATCTAGATGTCATCAAATAACTAAAGGACCTACTCCTGTGAGGTAGCATTAACATGGCAAAGACATGAAAATCTGTCTGCTACAATCTTACTTACCAGATGAAGAGGCGTCCGCCCTCATCTGTGCCGATCAGAGCATCTGGAAGTCCGTCCACTGGAGCGAGGGCCCCGACACAAACACCAGGAGACGCAAGAGGCTGAGAGCTCAGTGTGCTGAGAGACAGAGAGACGAGACACTGATACGTGTGTGCAACGAGACAATAACGGAGAATACATACACGGCCAGCTCTGTATTACCTGCCACCGTCTGACAGCGCGAACACCTGCAGGGCGGAGCCAGGCGCGGAGTGGGAGGAGGTAACCACTCTGGATTTGGACACGCCCACGGCCGCCTGGACAAGCCCCTCGCAGAGCAGCACTTGTGAGAGGCTGGAGCACGACAGCATCCTGTCAACACACACACGGTGATGTTTGATTTCTGAAACACTGAGGAAACAGCTGTTTTCCCCAGGCACGACTCACGTTTGGACATGAAAGATAACTTTAGGCTTAAATTCTTCGACAGACACTGAGGCTAAAATGTTAAAATACATGTCAGAAAGTCTGTTTGCGTGTGTTGTACTCACCTCACTTCTCTGATTTCTAACTGACCCAGAGTCACACACATCAGCCCAGCAGCATCCGGGACAGGAAACACATTGATCACCGGCTGAAAACACACAAATAAACAGACCTCTGGATGTTTGACCGGAGTAAAGTGCATTACATTAGAAAGAGTCCCACTTCATCCTGGAAACAGCAAACGTTAAGTCTGTCTAGAGTCTTTCTTTTGTCTAATTTAGTGTCTTTAAACATCACATCCTCTCCAGACTAAATGTCTGTCAAAAGGTTTGACTATATTTCTATTAGAGATGCAACAGATGACTATTCTCAGTATTGATTTTTTCTTCAGATTATAGATTTATAACTTAATCTATAAAATCTCAAAAGATTGTGAAAAAAGTCCCAAAACCCGAGGCGACACAAAATTATTCATTTTGCCCAAACCAGTTTAAAACCAAGTGACATTCAATTTGCAGTAACATACAACAGAGAAGCTGCAAATCCTCTTATCTGAAAAGCTGTGTGGCATTTGTCCTTGACAAAAATAATTTATTGAGTCTGATATGCAGGCAAATATTTGCACACACACACACTCACACTCACCTCATTGAAGGCCCAGGTGTGTGTTAAGCTCCAGTCAGAAGCTGCAGTCTGACTCCAGAGACACACTGCCCACTTTCCCGCTGCTGCTACACACAAAACACCCGAGGACCCGGAGAGACAGCACGCATCCACCAGACAGCCTCCTGCTGGGGCCTGCACACACACACACACACACACACACACACACACACACACACATTCAATAAAAAAGTGCACGTTGAAGCCAAGCATTAATTCTTAACTGTGTTAAAAGAAGTTTTACCTTCAGTGTGTGTGTGCATCTCATCATGTGTTCCTCCGCTGTCTCCTCTGCTCTCAGGCCCACCAGCCCACCTGAGTCCTGTGAGTCCATCCTGGAGACAGTCGGGCAGGTAGCCGGTTCGGCCCTCTGGGACGGCTCAGACGAAACCTGGATCTGACCGGCGGGGGAGGAGGGGGGCTGGCTAGGAGGGAGGGAAGTGAGGGACGGACAGGGAGAGAGAGCTGGGGGGGAGAGAGCCTGAGTGGACGGGCTATGAGGGGGAGGCAGGGTGAGAGCTGGGGCAGAGGGAGAGGACGTCAGCGGGACGGCAGCAAGGACAGGGTGGGGGGTGAGTCCTAGTGATGGTAGTGCAGGGCTGGAGGGGAGGGCGGAGGAGCGCAGGTGTGGGCTTATGAAGGGGGCTGATGCCAGACGAGGACTCAACAGGAGCTGCGAGTGGACACTGTGGCGCGGTAAACACTTGTCCTGATGTTGAGTTTGTGTGGGGGGACCTGTGGTGGGTTCAGAGGATGCCTCTGACTCCTCAGCAGCAGATTTCACATTCATAAGCTGCACAGGAGACTCTTCAGCTTCACTGTCACTGCATGTCTGTGCAGCAGTGCAGCTGTTCGAAGGCTCCTCAGGGGTTTCCTGCAGGGGGCAATCGCAGGAAAGAGTCTTAACGATGGCTTTGTCTTCTGTTTGGTGGTTTGGAGACATCTGATCCTCCAAAGGATGGAGGACACCAGGACAGTCTGTCTGTTCCTCTGAGGAAACGACAGAAGACTCTTTTACTTCACGTTCATATGAGAGCCCGACGGTGTCATCGTTCCCTCTGCCTGCAGGTTTGTCTGCAGAGCTGATGTGAGGCTGTGGTTGGACAGACTGGTCAGTCTCTTTCTCTTCACACTGGTCGACACAGTTTGCAGGACAAACAGATTGTAGTGAGGTGGTGTGAGGCTGACACTCTTCAGCCTGCTGCTCTCCAGGGGCAACATCTTGGTCAGTTAAGGGCTGGGTCCTCAGTTCACCTCTGAGCTCCTGTTCTACTGACGAGCTTTGGAGGTCTGCAGACTGCGTAGCAGCTTGTTCTGCTTCAGTGGGACGGGGTGAATTTGAGATGGTGGGCGTGAGGCTGAGTGGGAAAGACGTCACCGTGTCATCACTGCTGTGGCAAGCGTCAGAGCGCCGGATGCTCCTGCGTGTGCTGTAAGACGGCGATGTGAAATGTTCAACCCCTGACTCCAAACAGACTTGGCGGAGCTTGTGCAGTTTTAGAGAAGCAAACTGGTCGTCGGGGAGATGGAAATCTTGGGGAATGTCAAAACTGATCAGATTGTTGACCAGCGGGCCGGGAGGCAGCGAGGGGAGAGGAAGCAGAGACGTTTGGGCAGGTGGAGATGAGGGCAAGAGGAGAGACCGCCAGCCTGCTGCGCCTGCAGGGCACCAAGTGAAAGATCATTTCATTTACATTGTTTTCTCAGTTTGAGAATCAGATGCTTCAAATGTCGACGAGTCTGTAAATTAAGGCTCTGAAAGAGGCTTTTTCAAATGGCTGTTGTAGAAGTGACGTCTGCTGGCCACGAGCCACATCCTGTGTCTGTGCACAATGTTCACTATCGGCAAAAAATGTATCTGCTTTTTGATAATCTAGTAATCATTTTGAGTAATTCTCTGGTTTCAGCTTCTTCAGTCTGAATATTTACCGGTTTCCTTAGTATAACCTGGAGTTTCGGACAAAACAATACATTCGAAGACGTCACCTTGGACTCTGGGAACCAGGTTGGACAATTTTCACCATTTTATGACAAACCATCAATCGATAAATTGAGAAGATAACAGGCAGATAATGAAAATAACTGTTACTTACAGCCATAGCAAGTAACAATGGAAAAAAGCTGAACTGAAAAGCAGCAGGAATACAATCTGTGTGTTGATCCCAATGACTGAATCTGTCCGCCAGCTGCGCAGTACAGCTCTTTTATGTATTTTAGTAGCTTTTGGACAATGAACAGTGCAGTTCTGTGGCTCAGAGCCAAAGGCTCTATCAAGCTGTGATTAGTGACAGACAATCATTTGTAGTAGATAAATGAGTACAAACATTTACTCTGAGTCTCCATAGGGGAATAGTAAAACAAAGAAAATGTCAGCCTTTAATTAACTTTATATAATAACATCTTACTGTATCCAAAGCTGTAATTAATCAGTATTTTAGTCTTACCTCTACTCATCTGTGTGGTTCTGTTAGTCTGGCCGCTGCTCTTCAGAAAGATGGGATAGACCTGATGTCCAGAGGTAGAGCCAGCCTGAGCTGCAGAGGAAGGCTGTGACGCTGTGCTGTGGGCGGATGCAGGCTGGGGATTGTCTGGCACTGGAACAGCTTCTCCCTGAGTGAGGCAGGGCTTTGGTCCGTCAGCTCCACGGAGAGACGGGGAGAGAGAGGCCGGCGAGCTGGCGAGCTGGGGATCATCTGAGGTTTGCACGAGGTCTAGCTGATGGGTGTCTGAACTAAGAGAACATCGAGGGGTCTGAGGTCTCCCTCTGCCCCGGCCTCTTCGCCTCCTCTTTGCTCTCGCTGGACGAGCAGGGGTGACAGTAGGAGAAAAACAAGCATCCGTGTCAATCTGGCAAACTGAGATTTGACCTGAAATCTCACTGGAGCTCTGGCTGTTCAGCTCAGCAGATGTTTGAGGCGCCTGTGATTCCCGACGAGGTCCTGCAGATGGCGATGCAGCCACAGGTGAGGAGAAATCTGCGTGCGAGTGCGTGTGCCTGTTCTGTCCTCTGCCGCGGCCTCGAGCCCTGCGGTATCGTCCCACACTCAGCTGGGAGAGTATGACGGCCTGCATGTCAGGCTGGCTCTGTGAAGATGTCATACGTCTCGTGGTTCGGACGTAGTACTCTGCTGGGAAAAGTAGTCCATCCACGAGGGTACAGGAGTCCAGGACACCCGCCCCCTTTACATCATGCTCTCCTCCAACCATCTCACTCTTGTCTTCTTTTATTTCAGCTGTGTTATGAGGACGTTTTTCACTTTCTATTTGCTCTGCTGCATCCCGTTCAGCATCTTTAATGCTGCCATCTTCACACAGCCTTCCATCCCTCTCCCCCCTACTATTCTCGCCTTCTTCTCCTCCGTCTATCTCCTTTCTTCCTCCATGTTGTGCACCATCTTGCCCCCTTCTGTCAGCATGTATAGCAGGGTTACAACATGTGAGCAGCAAAGACGTTGACTCTGATTCTTTTTCCCCTTCAGCTCTCAACTCAGTCTCTTTTTCCCTTTGTTCTTGTCCTCCTTCTACCTCTTTTTCCTCCATATTTCCCGTTTCAGCTTGTCCACAAGTGTTCCAGTGTGTGAGCAGCAGAGAGGGAGACTCGGATTCTGTACCAGAAAATAGCTCTTCACTTTCATTCACGACCTCTGTTTGGACTCTCGCTTCTTCTCCTTCTGTCTCCATCCTTTCACTCTGCTCCTGTCCTTTCTCCCTGTTGTCTGTGCTCCTGCCAGCCTCAGCGCTCCTCCTCTCCCAACGCAGGCGGCTGCGTCGAGACCTGAGGCGCAGGGCAGAGGTGGGTCTGTCGCCTCGAGCGGTGTCACGGCTGGGATCTGGGGTTTGTGGGCAAGCGGCATCAGAGGGGAGCAGGAACCGGATCCCCTGGATCCTCCTGGAGTTCTCAGAATCTGTCGGACCTGGTCGACATCAGAAAACTTGTGAATTATAATTTGCACTGTTATTACTGACAAAACAATGTCAGCATCTCAGAGGAATGACTGTAATCTCAAATTACAAGATGTTTTCTGTTTTGGGGATATACACGCATAAGTCCACATTTACAAACAATAACAGACATACTGTTTCTTTCATGATAAATAACAGATTATTTTAAGTGAATCTGCAGAAACTACTCTTTCCTCCTGCCTTCAGCCTTATCATCTGCCAGCGTCTCCCTCCCCTCTTTGCACAGCCCCAGCAGCTCTCAAGCACACCAACAAAAACAATAATTTCACAGCAATCGCATTAGTCTTTATAAGAATCAGTTGCACCAACTAGGAGGCACAGTGATCTGACATGCAGTGACAGCAGCTTTAGCACCAACAATATAATCTATATAGTTTATTGCATACATGCATTTACCTACACTTATGTAAAAAAAAAAAGTATTTTACAACACACATTCCTATCTACGTGTCGTTGTGGAAGAGATTAACTCTGCAGCTGATTAGGAGACTCACCTGTAGTTTGTCCTTGGCGCTGAGGCACACCTGAGGCTGTCCCATTCTGAGTGTCCAGTGTCAGTGACGATGGGTTGATACAAGGGTTGGATGAGACCTCCGGATCTCTCTGGTCCTGGTAGGTCTGCTGTGTAATCCTGCTCCTCACATGTCTCCGCACTGCTTCTGAACGCTCAGCACGCTGTCAGCACATCGACATGAGTGAGACACACAGATTTAAACTGGACTGACAGACGCAAGCCGAAAGAGGGACTCTTACCTGCAGTCTCTGGGCTGTCCGGAGGTACTCTCTTTTTAAAAGGGCCAACTTCCTACGAAGCTGTGGAGGGAAAAGGGTAGTTTGCCAGCAGTCAGAAGACACTGAGTTAAAGCTTCACTGTAGCACCATAAACAGCTTAAGCGTACAGACAAACGCACAGTACCTTCTCCTTGTCGTCACAGTGCAGCGTATTCTTCAGCCGCTCCTCACAATGTAGGATATCTCCCCCGTTCTCCATCCTGCTCACTCGGCCTTAACTCACATACAACACGCACAAGACCAGTTACACACAGAGCTAATACACACGGGTATTTGTTTAGCTGCTTTTGCCTCATGTACTTGTAATCATTAGAAAACGTTAGCTTAACAGAACGAGGGAGCTAACGGTTAGTCTGAAACTTGGTGAACATACCCTCATTACGCTCTAAGCTGAAAGCACCGACACATGAAGACTCTACAGAGTTGACAACATAACGTTAGCAGCCTTCACACAAACGCACACAGTCCACTGAATGTAAAACTTGCCCGTAAGTACAGCTTGTTAATAATTGGGGCAGACTTACCGTGGCACCGCTGCCGTGTCCATGGAAGTTTATTTTGATGTTCGATCACGCGGGTATCGATTTAGTTCTTATTTCCCGCGACTCCCTCAAACAGGCTTGAGCAGTAGAAGCCCGATGACTCGATCAGGCGGATGAAGGAGGTAAGTGGACCATTTTACGAGCTAGTTAGCTGAAATACTTGAGTTCTGTTTCATATTTGCTACAAAATCCTACAGCACACTTTCATGTATAACTTACTTGTATTATGTATGTCTTACTTACTTGGTTAAGAGTGCCAAAAAATTAAAAAAATTCTAATTACGACGGAGGATATTTTACTAACGTTAGTCACCTTTTCAAACTGATGTTAACTGTTAGCTAAACCTGTGACTTAATGTCAGACATGCAAGCTTAATATTTTTCCGTCGTTTCCCACTAAAAAAATAAGATTTACGTTACATTATTATTATTATTATTATTATTATTATTATTATTATTATTATTATTATTATTATTATATTGGTCAAATTTCAATGTATCTAAAGCATTTTCTTTGCTGTTGTAAATATGCTAACACATACAACATCGGTATTTTAGCCATTTAGTAGTAGCCATCAAGTAGCCATCTGTTATATCTGGAAATATGACTCAGATGCACAAATATTTTAATCGATTAAAACTCAATTGTGCGTTTTTTATCAGTTAAATATTTAGATTTATTAAAATAAACAAACAAAACTTATCTAACTTCACCTTCTATACTATCTGAAAATGACACGGGTAAAGAGTTGGACATATGTGGAGGGTGTTTGTGAAGGACAGCCGGACATACCCTAACATGCCAGGTGGTGTCTCTATGATGGTTATCATCCTAAAGGTGTTTGACATGTTTGCAGCAAGACATTTTTAGTCCATGTTACAAGTGCTGTTAGGTAGGTGTGATGATATGAAATCAAAACAAAGCAGTTTGTCTAGTTCTAAAGAGGCAGACTGTTTGGTTTTATTATTGTATCTTGTAATGCCGAACATGTCAGCGCCTTTTATTTACTAACAGCATGACAAATCAGTCTAAAGGAGCTGCAGAGATATTTTTGCTGAAATGTGGGTGTATCTTAGAGACACTGCCAGGAAAGAGTCTTCTCTGCGCAGAGAAAATTAAGGAAAATACATGCGTACAGCTAATAAGCATCTAGAATAATCACAATATGTGTGCAACCAGATTTGCTGAAAACTCCCAGAAGCACAAACACAAGTTCTACATGTTAAAATTTATTGCCAAAATAGTCTCCAGTACATTGATGGACTTTGAAAAATATGCACACAGATGCAAGTACATAGACTACAAATAAACAAGGTGTAGGACAATTATTCTGAACCAATTAGAGTTTAAAACAATCTGCAATATGAAGTTGTGTTGGGATAAAAGAATGAAATCAGGCTGCAGTGTATAAGTGGCAAACGCTGCTCATTTGGCACTCTGGGTAAACTAACGAATCTTAAAATCTGTAGGATTGAAACTCAGATGGACTCGTGTGGTATCTGCACATTCATAAGCTACAACTCTAAACAGCTAAAGTACTGAGGATTGTTCTTTTCACTACGGACTGCATGCATACAGCAGGAAATATGGCAGGTCATGTACGACAAACTCTTTGAAACCGTTAATGTGTTTGTGTATTTGTTTTTTCCTCCGACAACCAAAGTCGAGGTAGTGTGTGGTCTTTATTGTGGTCTATATGTTCGGGGTGATTGTGTTGGTCACATTTATTTACAAAACTTCCTAGTTTGGTGAAACAGTCCGGCTCCTCAGACATCCACAGGTGAGATACTTCATGGCAGTCATGCTGACGTGCATCAGGGGACCCAGGTTGAAGAGCATGTGGTAGAAGGCGTGGACGGACAGGCCTCCAGTTTCATCAGCGTATTTCAGCGCTACGATGGGTGTGTACAAGGGGTTGGTCAGATTCCGGAAACGTGGCCTGCTTGCTTCAATCACTTTCTTGGTACACTGCAGAGAATTAGAGGATGGAGAGAAAAAGGACAAAACTCACCGTCAGGCTTGCAGGATTAATCAGTAATGCAGACACACAGATAAGGCGCAGTGAGGCTGAGACACGGACTGCTTGTCAGCTTACTCTGGCGATGTCATCAGGTGTTTGTCCCAGTGTCTCAAAGATGTCAACAGAGGACGGAAGATAGACGTTCTTGAAGTAATGCACCGTGTCAGGATCAGCTCCGGGATACTCCTTCTGCTTCACATCCTGAATCATCTTCGCCTCAAACTCCGTGTGCACTGGGCCCGGCTCGATGAGTGACAGCCTGAGGAGACAGACAGAGACACGGCAAAGAGGACAGAGTGTGGTTAGATGGAGGACAACTTCTGTGGGTAACTCTACTGCTGAAATCAGAATAATCAGAATACTAGTCAACAACACTTTAAGTGATTCATGAACCCCTTCAACACCCAAGTCCAATTTGAGTGTAGTCTGCTTAAATTAAATAAATGGATGATTTTTTTCATTCAACCCCTGCTGTGAATTTAGACAGAAAGTTTTGCTGGACTGTCAAAGTGCTTTGAAGGAGGAAAGGCACCATATGTTTCAGGTTTTAATTATACATCCCCTGCTGTGCTACATTGTACCACCCCCTGGATTATTATTGCTTTTTGAAAATGACCTCAGTGTCTGTGAAAAGTCTCCATAGTTCATAGTTAGCATGCTAACATTAGCATTTAGCTCAGATAGCTGTGGCTAAGTACAGGTTTAGACTCGTAGTCTCATTTCACTGAGGTTCAGACAAAACCTAAACAATCAGTTAATCAGAACAGAATCAATGTACTAATCAATACTCAAACTCATCACTATTTGCAGCCTGTCAGACCATTTGTATTTATGTTACTGGCATGTTACCAATGAGTGAAGTAGCATTAGTGACACTCACGTGACATTAAACTTCAGGAGCTGCACAGCCAAACTCTCACAGAAGCCCTCCATGGCAAACTTGGAAGCTGCATACACGTCATTAAACACCACACCTACAGAGAGAGAGACTTTTTATTTTCAGACATGAGCAGTTGACCGGATCAGTTCACGTCCCTGTTTGTAAAGACATACAGTACTTAAACTCTAGTCTTTCTTCAGTTGTCCACCTCCTCTTCCATTCGTCCATCACCGAGCCTGCCTGCATCAGGCTGAAGCTGACATCCTGTCATGTTAACGCCCCACCCCGCCTCCCCTCCTCACTCATCAGTCACTCCTCTGTCTGCTAACCTTGCAGTCCCATCACGCTGCTGACCACGATGATGTGTCCTCCATTCCTTTTCTTCATATCAGGCATCACCTCCTTGATCATGCGGATCACGCCGAAGAAATTGGTCTCAAACACTTTCTTCATCTCTTCGATGGGGATGCTCTCCACCGGACCCACTAGGCCGATACCTGCATTATTGACTTTATAGGAGAAGAAGAGTTTGAGTAATCAGCATCAGCTTGGGACAGTGTGGCAATGCATGGCGCAACGAAATGAGGATGCACACTTACTGAGGACATCCACGTGTCGATCTTTGATACCGTTAATGCACTGTTTGACGGACTCGTCGCTGCAGACGTCCAGTACGGCAAGAGAAAGCGTTTTCCCGTACGCATCCCCGGCAGCTTCCACCAGCTTATCTTTACGCTTCAGATCACGCATCGTTGCTATGACTGAACAGATGGAAAAGAAGAAAAAAGGACTACATTGAGAGGAGCGTAGAAGAGACAGACTTTTGTTGTGGTCTTCTTTGCCAACACATGCATCTCTGTCAAGTTTGTAAAGACAAATTGATGCGAACTTGGCAGATTCAGAGGAAAGAGTAGCACCTCCGCACTGACTTCAAACCACAAAATGTATTGAGATGCTTTAGTCCCACATAAATCTTCATCATGCCATTTTGACCTGTGTGCAGACATTACTCTTTTCATCATTGCTGTTTGCCAATAGCCCTGTATATAATTATGCTCCTTTTATTTCCATGAGGAGCTTCCAAGTGTGAGTCTGTGAATGAATGTAACGCTCCAGCACGAGGCCTTCAGGCTGCTGCTGTAAATAGACATGTGATTAGGCAGCCCGCCCAGGCAAATGAGGTTACAAAAAGACATCATTATTACCTGGAGGGTCAGACCGAGTTCATTGGCTCAGGCTGCATGTAGACTCACACAAGGCGCACACATAAATACCAACATCATGTTATGTTGAGCGGCGTTTTGATGTGTGTGTATCACATGTTAGAAATTCATCCAATGCATGTTGTGTGTGTGTGCATTCGTGTATGTTTGTAGGAGAGGATTTCCATTCTGAATGATCCTGTCTTCGTGTAAATATCCCCTCATAGGAGTGAACGGAAAGAAAGGAGTAAAGGTCACAAAGAACTCAGGAGGAAAATGCAACAAAAATATTGTCAAAGCGACGTGGGATGAAAGGTGAGAACAGACGGTAAAGCACACACAAAGGAAACCGTGTTCACATGTTTTCTTTCCCTGAATTCTCTTTCTGAATAACAGGCTGAAATAACAACAATGGAAAAGTCAGTGCTAAAGATAGCCATTGTAGTAAAGATAACCTTAAGCAGCCCTAACATAGACGCTCAGTGCTCATAAACAGGCCTGTTACAGCAGCTCGTTTACATATCAGCATTAGCGTCCAGCCGCAGAGCTCACGTCACCTGCCTGTTCCAGGAATAGCCCTCACCAGCCTGTCATCCACCATGGAGCCCAGCGAGCCAGCCCATAATGAGCCTACAGGGAAGCCTGCAGTGGGGCTTATTGTCTGCTGTTACATGCACCTGCAAGAGTGACTGAAGGTGGAGTGGCTCCTGAGTGGCAGGAGTGAGGCTGAGTGAGCTGGGAGCCTGTTTTTGCAAAATATAATATTTTGCAATATGAGTGCAGATTGGTTTGAAAGGTCTGCACTCGTTTACCTCACAGCGATAATATAACTGACTTTAAAACAGCATGAACACAGACGTGAAGCCAGTGACACCTGAAACAATAGAAGAAATACATTTGAATTTCCAAAACACAGCAGCATGTTTTGCTTTAGCTGTGATTTGGTTTTTAGAAAACACTCACCAGAAATTGGAAAAAATGGGTAAAAAAAGGTAAAGATAATGAAAATATCTCGATATGAAAACAAATAAACCCATATTTACTTGATAAAGCTCCTGCCTCTTGCTACCATGTTTATTATTTACTTCATGTTGATTTGTATAAGACATTTGTATGAAATATCTTATTTTTAAAGACTGAGACTGTGTGTACCTTAAATCTGCTCGGGAGGAGGATTCGGGGTTGGTTGTGACAGATGAGCAGTGGGATGAAGAACCCACAGCCTCAGTTTGGACAAGACGTGATGTGAAGCTGGTTCGACTTCATTTCTCTGTGCTAAAACTTGGCAACATTCATTTCAGTGTTGAGTCTATTAGTCTGTTTTCCAGACTTTTGTGCAGGTGACACTACCTGATTAATTGGTTGCAGCAGTACACAACTTCTGGAACTCTATTAGCATTGAAGCTAATTATCTTAAGCTAGAAAAATCTGTGGCTGAGAGATGTGCTGCTGCAGGTAGAGAAGCTTAGATTCACACTTTGTGAGTGTGCTGAAATGTCTAAAAAATGCATATCGCAAACTTTTCTTGATCATATGTAGGATGCAAACATTTCCAGTGAGAGTAACAGACACTGAACATCTCTGTGTGCTAATTGGATGTCCAGGTTCTATATTTGTCTTACAAGTCTTGTGAGCTAAAAAGAGCAAAAACAAAATAGCTCACATTATCACACGTGTCGTGATAACAAAGCTTTTTTGGTCGCCTGCTTAGTTGAGAAAAGCTCCTGCCTCTGGAGACTCCTTAAATAAGTGAACTGTTGGGAGAGTAAGTAGTGTCGACTGTGGGGTTTCCTCTTCAGGGTTCACCAGCGAGCACATCCTTAAATCCACCGTTTGTTCCAGGTCATTTATGGGATCAGACAGTGGTGTTGATTCTCAGTTTGGATCCTCATTTCCTCATATGTTTAAAGATCCAGACATGTTTTAAGACACATATAAAACACTCGACTTTGAATAATAATTTGGGTCTGATGTGTTTTTGTTTTTTTTTGTCACAGAAACAGTTGAAATAATTAAAATAACACCTACTCCCTCATTTAAACCTCTTTTCATGTCCACACTTTAACTGTTGGACACAATGTACAGTCAGTTCAGTGTATGAACGCAGGAGGCTTCAGGCTTCCACATCACACCTGTGCAAGTTTAATACTGAAGCGGGATTGGCTTCCAAACTAGTTGTGAAGTCACAAATCATGCTCGTATGCCTGACCCTTGAAACTACACATGTTATTCTGCACAGTGGAGCTCAAACGTTCAAGTGTGGGAACAAGACGACACCTTGACTGGAGGGGACATCAAAATTTCTGTTGATTTAAACCACCACAAACGGCATGACGGCCTGCTTTCAATGGAAGTCCCACATCTGCTGCGTATTCAGGTGCTCAGGAACTGAGACGGAGGCTTTGATCCACATAATCATGTGAACTATGTAACACTCTTATGTGCACTCCACTTATGATGTAAGCATCTTATGAGCAGGACAAATACAGAAGCGACAGGAAGTTTATGAAGGCTTTGACAAGTTATGTGAAATTTACCATGTAAATTAAGTTGTTACTATTTGTAGCAGCTGTTGTATTATTAAACAATGTCATTTTTTAATATATATTTTTAACCAGTTTTCCTTGTCTGCATGCTTCAGCAACACACATGCAACCTGTTATTTATCATGCCAAGAAAGTTTAAACTGCGAATAAATATTCTCTCTCTCTCTCTCTCTCTCTCTCTCTCTCTCTCTCTCTCACACACACACACGCACGCACGCACGCACAGTGCACGTACCATGGTAGCGCTGCTGTTCATCGTGGGCCAGCATAACGGCCATCCTCAGGCCGATTCCGGAGGAGCAGCCGGTGATCAGGACCACTTTCTGCCCGGGACTCGCCATGGTGCCCCGCTGCCTCTCCGCTCTGTGGTCGCTCTGAGACACCGGCAGGCAAGCAGCTCTGCGGGATGAGTGGTGATTTGAGGTGAGAGCCACTGTAAGAGGATAAAAAGGGGGGAGAGAGTCACATGGACAGCGCAACTCGACTGAGATTATCTAACCGTGATTATCATGTAGACTGTCTGCAGCTTCACGGTCATGACGGGACTCGTCGTGGTTTTATATTAAACTTAACAGATCTCCTGACTCCCAGGATCCTTTGGTTCATGGCCAGCAGAATGTTTGAAGGTGTGAAGAACAAACTGATATGGACCAATTTGAAGTTGTATATCTACTTCTAACAGTCAGCCTCTGCTCGGCAAAGAGATCTGGCGCCACCCAGTGGTCAATATGATTATTCAAACCAGTGCACTCTGAATGGAGTGACTTCCTCTGAAGTCAACACCAATCTGGCTGCGGTGAAGATGATGATGATGATGCCCGCGGATGTATTTTAGTTATTCAGTTTATTTAACTATTACTTCACAAGGTCAAATACACCACACGTATAGATGTACAGAAAGACAATAACAAGCTGAAAACTGACAAATCTAAAGAAAATTAATAAAAAGATGAATTGATTTCAGAAATGAATAATTGAAAAAAAGCTTTCCATTGTGACTCAAGCTTTGGTCCTACATCAAAGAGTGCACTATAGGACAAAAAGTTGGTCAGTGCATATATATATACAAACACTAATGCATCCATACATATACAATTCTGGTTATAGCTACACATAAACATATACACATTGTATATATAGACAAACATATATATACATATCCATACACACAAACTCATACATAATTATTTGTTTTTTGGTAATTATTTTGAAAAAAGTCTCCCTCTACATCTCTTTAATGACCTTCATCATTCATCTGACATTATTTTTTAACTCCCTGAAGATGTTTTAGTTTTTCTCTGAGTGAGTGCCAGAAAAGCTCTGATTATATGTGGAATATAAAGAACAAACACTGCACACACAAGTACACAAGCAGAAAATCTCTCTCTCTCTCTCACACACACATGCACACGTTTGAACGCGAGTGGAGCTGCTAGTCATAAGTTTAGGACAGCCTACTTGAAATGGGGGGGTTGGACATTTGGAAATATGCCTGGAATCTATTTTCTCCAAAAAAAAAAAAAAAAAAGTCAGTATGTTTGTGTGCCTGAATGCAATTTCCTTCTGTTGCCAAAACAGCACTGTTTCCAAAACACAAATTTCTAATGATTATTGTAGACTACATTGACAGTGTCTTTATCTTAAAACATATCATCTACATTTAATCGCCTGCAAAATACGCCAGATGTCTCCAAATGTGAGGCCTTTCCAGTATATTCATAACAGACAGAGGTTTGTGCATCTGTTCATTAGTTACGGGCTGGAAAGCACTTAGTCTGTGCTTTTGTTCTCGCCTTCACAGAAATAAAATACAGCACAATGACAGTTTTTACAAAATACTGCAGCAAGATGGCACCAAATGGCACCAAGAAGAACGAGCATTCCTCCATAATACTCACATCGAAGTACATCGTTAAAAACCTACACTTTCAATCTAACCCTCTTGGCCTGTCAGTTTGGTCCGTCAGATGTTTCTAGCAAAAGAAAATGATAAATTAATATATAAATGATGAAGTGATGTAAATCGCTGTTTATGCTGTTTTATTTTGGTGAGGTGATAATGTGCCTTGAATATGTGGGATTCCTAATTATTCATTATTTTTGATAATCTGAGCATGGCGGGCAGAGTAGGACTTTGTGCAGGAAGTCAGTCAAGGGAGCTCAGGGTCATAGTAACAATACAACAAGTCGGTGTAAGTTTCCCTCCAAGGGAAAAGGTTTGGGTATAGAATTGACAAATATCCTATAGAGACGGATGTAAATGGAAGCTGGAATGGACAGGAGCGACCTGAGGCTCATAGGTATTCATGTGCATGTATGAATGTGTGACCCCGCATCTGTCAGCCGCTTTCACAGTTTAATCTTCTCCTAAAAAGCTTCTGATACGTCCCAGTGAGCGACTGGTTTCTGTTCACCTCTCCACATTAGAGATAAAGAATGATAAACCCTTAAAGTAGAAGGCAGGGAGCAGGTTGAGGGTTTTATTGTTCCCATAGGAGGAATATGGCTTAGCTGTGTGTGTGTGTGTGTGTGTGTGTGTGTGTGTGTGTGTGTGTGTGTGTGTGTGTGTGTGTGTGTGTGTGTGTGTGTGTGTGTGTGTGTGTGTGTGTGTAAAGAGTGTGTGTGGTGGGCAAAGACAGACAGGTACTGGAATTTGGAATCTGCAGCAGCATATTTTTATTAGTTGGGCAGCACCGTTGTCCTGTCCTAGCATGCTTTGTGTGTGTGTGTGTGTGTGTGTGTGTGTGTGTGTGTGTGTGTGTGTGTGTGTGTGTGTGTGTGTGTGTGTGTGTGCGCGAGAGAGAGAGAGAGAGAGAGAGAGAGAGAGAGAGCAGAAAATTAAATGTGTCACAAGTCTTTATTGTTCATGTTGGGTGTGCGCGCGTGCCAGTACCTGTTCTTGCCGCGCGCGAGAGACAGGTAGAGACACCACATAGTCCCTTAAATCACTCGACAATAATGATGCTAATAATGACACGCGCAGTAATTATTGTTCCTGTGTAGCCACGAGCCCCAAGCAGGAGTCTGTGGGGAGGGAGGAGGGGTCACCCGGAGGAGAGAGGGGGGGTGAGGAGGAGGAGGAGGAGGAGGAGGGAGAAGGGAAGAGAAAGTGAGGAAAGTTCCTTGCGGGTGAAGGAGAAAAGACCTTCCGAGATAAAGGGATTTTCCCCCCACTGGTCTGCCTTCTTCATCCGTCCACTCCGGAGGACAAACGGTGCAGGCTGGACTCTGCGAGCTGCTGCAAAGCGTTTCTCATTGATTGAAATCAGCCCTGGTGCGTGCGCGCTCTTAATTGCCAGCTGGTGGAGTGCTCGCTGAGACTCACGGGCGCGAGGCAGCAGCTCTTACACTGTTTAAACACCCGCGTGCAAGTTGGTGTCACTGCAGGTGTCCGCGCAGCGCAGGGGAGCCGCGAGGGAATTACTGGGCGCCGGATCGATAGCTTCAGATGCAGAATGATGGATCGATGGAGCTCAGGGCGCGAGACATGGCTGCTGTTGCTGCTCGTCACGGCGTTTTACACCTCCAGGGCAGGTAAGTGGAAGAGCTCAGGACTGTTTATTTGTTTGTTGTTTGTTTGTTAGAATTGACTCGCGCAACTCAGTTGCCTGATTTTATTTCATCCGCTGTAAAAAGTAATCAGCCAGCGCTTCCTTCCCCTTCCTCTTCCTCTCTCCTCCTCCTCCTTCTCACTGTGTCACATCACTTGTCACCACCTGCCCTCCAGCCCACCGCGAGCTAATGAGAGCCAAGTTTAAGAAATTGTCACCCTGAACGCATCATTTTAATCCAGCAGAAGCATTCACTGTCTGCCATTTGTCTGTAGCCAATTTCTGGTTTGTAGATGTATTCTTGATGATTTCAATCCCCCCCCCCCCCAAAAAAAGAGTCTCCCAGTCATTTTCCAATTAAGTTTCAGAAAAGCTGTCTTTGGTCTCCGCTTTGACGGATCATCTTGTCGTGCCAGGTCATGCAGGCCTAAAGCTCACTGAACTGAACTGCCTCGTTCTGGGTTCCTTGAGCCCACTGCACATTTGCTCGACAGTCGTCAGGCACAGGCCTATATGTCTGGACTTGTTCTGCCATACCTGCTGCATCAGTCTGTGCTCTCATACAGCAGCAGTGTACAGGATATTTAACTGGTACAGCTGGGTAATGGGGAACAGACTGAGGCAAATTAAAGTGAGCTGTGCTGAACTGTACTGGGAGCACTTGGTTTCATACAGCAGCCCCCGGAGCTGCACTGGAAGCATGTGATGAGGATGGGTCCGAGCCTGGTGTCACTGATGTTTCATCAGGAAGTGCAATGATGCATCAGTGCATTTGAGTAGTTTTATGAAAGACTTTTATGTTCTAATGTTGTAAAATGAGACAATAAAAACAAATATCAAAGTCCTCCACATAAGACAGCAAACTGAGTACAGGACCTCTGAGGAAGCACTGAGAGCCTGACCTTCTGTCTGCTTTAACCTGCTTTAACTTGGACCTGAAGCATCAATACAGATCAGATGTGCGACGTTAGTCTTACGAATTATATTGACATACTTTTTTGTGACATTGTGGTATTTGTTTCACTCAATATCACACAGTATCACAGACGTGGGTTTCAGAGTCCATACTTGAAAGCAGTGGTTGAGAAGATAGTCCCACTTCAAGGCTCATTTAGAAGCTGCGTTAGAGCTTTTATTCTTATTACGTGGTCTTAATTAGAAGATTGAGTCGTTCCAGTTCCAGTTCTTCTGAGCATTTTTAAGGACTTCTCATCCATATTGGCAGGAATATGGACAGGAATAGTTTGACATCAAATGTGCTTGTTAGCTTCCTTCCTTCAGAGAATATCGATACCACTCTGATGCCTGTACAGTAAATATGAAGCTTTAGCCAACAGCTGGTTAGCTTAGCTTAGCACAAGACTGAAAACAGGGGAAAACAGGTAGGCTGATTCTGTCAAAGTGGGAAAAAAAATTCCACCAGCACCTCTTAAGATAATCAATTAACACGATCTCTTGTTCGTTTTAATCTGTTCAAAAACCAAAGTGAAAAAATCCACAGGCTGTGCTGCGTTGGCGGAGAGCAGCAACTTCAAGAAAGCTAATAAGACCATTAACTAAAACTGTTCCTTTAAAAGTTGAGTTTCAGAGTTCTTTCTTGGCCTTGAAAACAGCAGGTAGCAAAACAAACTCAAGATGAGATCTGTTGATCAAGATCATGTTTTATGATCACAAGTTCCAAAACAGCCATGAAATGCACTCTGAGGTGAGGCTGTTTAATCACTCACATCTGATTTGTTGGTCGGCTTTACAGGCCCACACCATCAGCAGTTCTCAGTTCCATCTAAGCACTCAGGAAAAACAAGGAAAACGCCTTTAAAAGACTCAAGGCTGAGCCACACATCCTTCATTTTAACTTCATTACATCCGTTGTTTTCCTCATTTAATGGCTGTTTTATTTGCAAGTCAGCATCCACCGGCTTTATGCAGGACCGCGTCAGTAATCCAGTGTGGGTGATTGTGCAAGCAGGTGATTTGGCAGAGACTCCACCATGTTGTCTCCACCTGCTCCGTCAGAGAAGATGCTGAGAAAGCCGGAAAGTATTTATGTTATGTCCCAATTGCCTTTAAATCATCATTAACTACCTGCCTTTGTACTGAAGATTAAAAGAAAGCTTGCCTTCCGGCTTCTTATTAGAGCTTATTCGATCATGTCTGAAGGATGAATTAAGAGTTTAAAAAGTGAAAACAAACTGAAGACTGAGGCTTTTTTGGTGAAACCTCGTTCTGTCTGTGAAGGTCATTACTGAGGTGACTAATGTGACATCTGGACCTTTAGGGTCATCTGGGGTCAAACGAGCTTCGGGTTTGAACCCTGTAGCATCTCACACCTGGCGGTCAGAGAAGGCATCCTTGTAAATAAGAACGCATTCGTAAATAACCCTCCTGGTGAAGAGAAACACAGATACACAGAAAAACAAACTTACACCCCCACATGCAGACTCACGTTTCCCTTCAGCGACTGGACAAACTCTTTCATAACACCCATTAATAAAGTCTCCTCAGTTGCAGGATTTTTGGCTCACTGTCAAATAAGGTCACACCTGGCTGTCAGCGGGTTGCGTATAAATTATGATCATGGTTACCTGAGCAATGTGGTCAAGTTACGGTCAAGCATGTCATGGTCTGGCCTCAGGTGTAAACTTGTGTGTTCAGGTAGCTTTAAGTCCAACCTGCAGTATTTATTACTTCTGAAGTATTCAAAGTATTCAGTGCTCAAAAAAAGCCTTCCTGCTACACCGTGAGCTAGTTTCGTCCAAAGCACTGGAGTCACGATGAAATCAGAAGGATTTCCCATTTCCCAGTGGAAGTGTGTTTGTGTTGGACCGTTATAGAAATAATATTTATCTCTTGTCCAAGGTGTTAAAGCAGGAAAGGCATTAAAAGTACTGTTTGGAGAGAAAATCACACCTGGATCAAGATCCAAGTCAACACATGTTAAACATGTATAAGTCGAAGGTACCTGCCTCACCTCTGCCACACACCTGGTGTGTGTCGCTTGTATTTCATTGTCTGGCCTTAGCAACACCGAATAAACTCCCAATTTTAATCCGAGCCCAACATTACATGTAACAAGTGTGTTGCTGTGTGTGTCTGCGTACAGTACATTTAAACTGATGGCCACACCCCATTCGTGATGTAACAGCAGGTGTTTTTGATTTGACAGCTGATGGGAAACACCTGCTGGGACATCACCGATTGGGATGTGGCCAGAGGCACAACAGTAGTATTTTTCTAGCGCTGTGATTCAGTGTGGAACCCATCTCCTTAGATGTTTTTAGCCATGCTAGTTGGTTATATCAGCACTTTGGTTGAAGCTGTAGGAGGGATCGCCGTGAACGTTTTGTGTAGACATCTCGTCAAGATGAATTGTAATAACTTAGCTATTCCTTAGTTGTTTAGTGATTAGCGCGAATGTGAACAGTGAACAAGATAAACATTTTACCTGCTAAACGTCAGCATGCTAGCATTTTAATTGTAAGTATGCAAACATTAGCGTGTAGCTCAGTGAGCTGCTAGCACGGCTGTAGACACTTATTTCATTTAACTGTTGTTCAACAAATTGTCTGATCATTTACTGAACCTTATTTGACGTATGCTCATTGAAAACAGTGAAGACAGTGTTGTACTCCATCAGCTTCATTGATTTTTGTAAATGTTTGCTTTCTCTGGAGGCCCTCTGCTTTGTGTCTCAACTCAGCCTGTGTTTTATGCTGATGGAGACAATGATTTAAAAACTCTAAAGAAGTTAGTAAGTGAACACACTGACAGTCCAGTTTGTTGAAATAATACAACCAAGATGGAGATACCGCTACCAGGAATATGCCCCTGGTGCTTGTGGTGGTGGTGGTGCTTAACCGCGGCTTATGTTTGGATAAATATTAGTGAAACAGTGTTTATGGTGGAGCTTTTGGAGGAGTTGGTCCTGTTACTGTTTTACAACTAGCTGTTCTTATCAGAGCTACAGCCAAGCCACAGCCTGTTCCTGTTAAATCCCTTCCAAGACATGTTGGATGCTTAAAATAACTAAAGGGACACAATGAGGGCAGAAACTGAAATGGAGATTCTGTCAAGAGAGATTAAGAAAAACAAAGAGATGAAAACTTAAAAAGTCCAAAATTGGATTTTACTCAATAATTGAATGAATCCTTTTTCTCTCGATAATGAACCAATCAGTCCATGCACTCTTATGTGCCCTGGATCATTGTGAGAGATGCAGTGATGGTCTCTGTGCGTGTCCTTGTATGTTCAGCAAAGGAAAATATGCAGGTGAAAGAAAACAGTCGGCCATCTGCTGCGTATGTGTGATTCTTTGTCAGGTTGTGCTGCAGCAGAGGAGGATAATGCTTCCCTCAACCCACTAAAACAACATGTGTGGAGTTGCCTGCTCAGATGACGGATTTGGAAATGTTTGGTGCAGTGATTGATGAGGCTGGTCCTTGTAATTGACAGTCTGAGCTGAGTTGTTTAAATTAGGTCTTCAGGTCAGTTTCTGAAGGCGTTTCTACAACAGGCATTCAGAACAGACGTGACGAACTGAGAACACAACACAACACAAGGCCTCTGAAAGGCATGAGTGCAACTGGATGTTTGCAGTTGTTGTGTTATGATTCAGTGACCACAGTGTTTCAGTTCACAGTGTGTGTAATTGCAGGGTGCCAGATGTGTTTGGATGGAAAAACTATTTCAACCCAAATTCCCAAAAGTTTGGTAAAACATACAGAAAACAGGATGTGATAATTTGCTGATTCTCTTTGACATGAACTCAACTGAAAACAGCACAGAGATTATGGTTATCTAATTTTCTTTTCATTGCTTGGATAAAGTAGAAAATGATTTTGGCACTTAGGGCAGACAACAGATGCTAGATGTATACTCATATGAGGTATTGGCTAAAAATGTTTGCTTCTGAATGTCAATAAAAAATAAATTACAAAAAAAAAAAAAGAAAACAGCACAGAGACAATATATTTAATGTTTCACCTCATCAACTCCATTGATTTTTGTAAACATCTGCTTATTCTGAATTAATTTGATAACTTAATTAATCTGATGCAGCAATACGTTTCAAGTTTGTACAGGAGCAGCTAAAAACGCTCCAGAAACACCTGTTTGGATCATTCCACAGGTAAACAGGCTCATTGGTAACAGGTGAGAGGATTGTGATTGGGTATGAATCCTGGAAAGACTCAGTCGTTCATAGAGGATGGAGCGAGTTCACCACTTTGTGAACACATGACTGTATGAAGGACGTCACTACGTGGGCTCAGGAACACTTTGTAGAGCTGTTGGCACAGTTTGTTTGCAAATGATTGCATTCTGTTTTTATTTGTTTTAACCCAGTTTAAGGTGACATTTGCTTTGAGTGAACTGTATGAACTGCTTGACTATTGGATGGATTGCCATGAAATTAGGTGGAGACATATTGTACATGTTCTCAATTGAAAAAATGTACGGACTTTGGTGATGACTCAACTTTTTCTCCTGGGCCGTCATCATTTTAATTTTTCCAGCACTTTGGTTTTTATGAGCAAATACCTGCAAAACAAACCACCATCCTCAGCCTCACTGTGTTTTTAGCGCTAAGTAGCAAATGCTAGCATGCTAAAAATGCAACACTAAGATGGTGACATTAAGTTTTTGTCCAGCCACTTGTTTTAATGCATATTTTCAGTGTGCACACAAAAAATGAGTGAAAAAGCTGAAAATTTGGAAAATCCAACCAATGTTTGTGACCATGTTAGCGTGTTGATGCTAGCACTCACAGAGCTGCTACCATGGCTGTAGACTCTTAGTCTTTTTTGACACATTAGACTTGTGGAGTTTGTGCCATTTATCAAATTATTTTCATTATTGTGCTCAGCTATAATTGAAGTCAGATTTGTCCTAGTTCACAGCAAATGCAGTTATTTCTGGTGTAATGTCTCTGTGCAGACTTGGTGTCTGTTCTTTTATTGCCGGTGGTGCTCAGAGGATACCTGAGATAACTGCTGTGATCAGCACTATGAGTATGAAAATCCACTTGCTTTAGACTTACTGGACAGTTAAGTTTCATCATGTAGTAAATCTTTCATTTCTCTATCTGTACATTAGTTTGTTTTGTTAATCATGTTTCAGTGTGAAGATGTTTCTTCAAAAAGGCCACACAGAACAAAAAATGCTGCAAAAGCACATAAATAAAATGCTGAAGATCATTGTCCTCTGGCGTAGTAGGCCTGCGTGCCATAAATTTGTCTTATGTTTGAAAATAAGCTCATTCTTTGTTCTCCAAAATCAAAGCCACTGTGTGACACAACACCCAACAATAACAGAGCGCAGAGCCACGAAAAGCAACGCGAAGCTGTCCGAGAAGAGCTGGAGCCCTGTGACGGACAAATATTGATGCAGCGTTTGATCTGTCGAGAGGAAGAGTCACTTTGTCCGCATGAATTCACGTGAAACCCTTCGTTGCTTATTTCGATCAAGATCTCAGCTGAGATGTTGAAATTATGTGTGATTTCAACACGAGTGCCACAGATTCCTAGAAGGAGCACGTGTCCGTCTGTCTGTCTGTCTGCTCGCTTATCCCCTCTATCTGTCACAGATATTAAGGATTCACATAAATAAATGCAGGTGTGTGTGTGTGTGTGTGTGTGTGTGTGTGTGTGTGTGTGTGTGTGTGTGTGTGCGTGTGTGTGCGTGTGTGTGTGTTTCAGACAGCAGGAGAGACTATCCAGTGTGATGGTTTGATGAGAGCCAGCTGAACTGGGAGGAAAGAAAACATGTGGTCCCTCCGTCCTCTTCTTCCCTCTGCGCTCTCTCTCCTTCTCGTTTCTTCTCCTCCTGGTTTTCATCTCCCTCTTTTTATCATTCTCCTGGTTTAGCCTCTGAGGAAAGCCGTGTCAGATGTTTGAGAGAGAAAAACAGCAGAATGAGAGAGAGAGAGTGCAGGAGAGAGAGTAAAGGAGGTGAAGGACTGTAATGACAGGCTCCCGGGGCGAATCCTCTGTGGGGGATTTGAACCACGGCGCGGTGTGTTTTTGTGTGTGTGTGTGTCTGTCTGTGTGTGTGTGTCTGTGTGTGTGTGTCTGTCTGTGTGTCTTTTGGTGCAGTGCAGGAGGCTCTGCAAAAGGCATGTTATAGCATTCTTTTCCATTACTGAGCTAATGACAGACTAATCACAAACACACACACACACACACACACACACACACACACACACTCATACTTGTACACAAAAAAGACTTAAAAAAAAAAACTTAGCCAGTATTCATATACACACACATAAACACGCACAAACACAGACACGCATCTGGTTTCCAGAAAATCCATAGTCTTTCCAATATGGTGTGTGTTAAGTGTGTGTGTGTTTGTGCGTTTTCTTCACTGCTTCACTTGCAGTGCGTCCTGTATGCAGGAATGTGGGACTGTAACCAGTGATGGACGTCTGATAGCAGCCGCTGTCCTCCACTCACACCTCACTGCTGCACTCTTCTGTCAGCCAAATAAGTTTGGTTACCCGGCCATCCAGAGCACTGGGAGAGTCGTCGGCGCCCCGGTCAGCTGATTGCCCCGTCAGCTGATTGCCCCGGAGTGTCAGGCTGGGATTAAAAATGCTAAATGAAATACATAAATCAAAGCCTGCTTTTAATCTGTCGCCTCACGGCCGTATGCATCAGCTTAGTGTTCAGTCAGAGCATGAACAGATACAAGAGATATGTTCATGAGCAAAGGAAGGGGTTATTGTAAAAAATAACTGCCCTTCGCTGATGGAGTTGATTCTACGTTTTAAGAACTAATAAATAGAACAACACTTGCTGGTAAGTAGGCGATGCATATGCATGGAAATAACAGAGCTCCAAGCCACCAGAGCAAGTCCAGTCAGAGCTCTGAGGAAATGCAGGTGCGTCGGGTGTTTGTTGCAGCAGTTTGTGTATCTAGTCGTAAAACTAAAAGCCATGTTACTGGCATAACCACAAAACAGAATATAATAATTAAGCACGCCAGCTACAGTACATGTGGTCTGTGGTGGATGTGTGGAGACTGTCCCGCGCTGACGTTAGAATTATCCTCCCGGTCCGGCCCTGTCGGCTAACCTGGTAGTTTGTTTAAAACCTGTCTGGGCACTTGTGTTTCTTGCCCCATCAGACTTTTTTTTACCCCATCTGTCTCTCTTACTGTCTGTCTGTCCGTCTGTGTCAGTGTTGTGCTTGAATAGCTCATTCTCGCTGTGGATCTTTCTGTTCCACCGCAGTCACTCTGCTTTATGTTGAGGCTTACGTTTGACATCCTCAGCATGTGTGTGCATGTTGATCACGGTGCCCCTCACGCCACAGTTCAGAGCCTCAGGATAGCAGCAGCAGCTGACGGAGACCACAACACCATCTTGTGTGTGTGTGTGCTGCACAGTAAATGTATTGTGTGTGTCTGTGTATACACATCATGGAGATGTTGTTTTGTGCTTATACATACTCAACAGTATAAGGAACTATTGCCTGATGTGTCTGAGGACATATAGAGTAAGAGGAAAGTCCATGTCTCGTCTTGTCCTCTGCTGCATTCAGGTGTCAGTGCTGCCGATCATTTCGTGGTATGTATGACTGAAACTCTTCCTCCACACACTGCTTGTGAATGTCAGTGTGGCCTTCAGTCTAACCATGGCTCTAACATGTGATCGCCAGGAGCTGCCTTGTTGCCAGAGTATGCCCTCAGGAAAAGCATATTAAAATGCACGTGCAGACTTCTGATGTGAACCTCTGGTGCTGAGAAAACAGTCAGCGAGAGGATTTTAAAGGACTTTTTGGGAAATAGCTGAGAATTAGATTGGAAGATTTATTCTCCTGTCATGTCTGTATGGTAATTATACAGCTGCAGCCTATTAGCTTAGCTTAGCATAAACACTGGAAGTAGGGGGAAACCGCTAGCCACAACTACAAAATGTGTCTTCCAACTGTGCCACAGAATTGAATCAACACACAAAAGCTTTCCAGTAGGAGTCTGTCTTACTAAGACAATGGCACTGCAGGACTGCATTGCATTGTTCAGGTGTGTCTGTTTTTCAGGTAAGTTTTGTGTCATCAGTAACAGTGAAGTTGCTGTGAGCTATCACATTACAAACCACTGAAAACTAAACTCCTAAATTTCAGCTTGTTACAGAACTTTCTCAGCCCGTAAAGCAACAGAAATCACTGGAAGATTTAACAGCACAGTATTAGCCGTATCAGTAAATAACTCGATGCCCCGCACATGAAAGAGCCATTTACAGGCTGTCAGAACGCCAGCAGGCAGGCTGGCAGACCGACAGACGGACAAACAGATGGACAAAGGGAAAAAAAGGGCGGCAAACACATCTGGCACTCAGACTCAGACGTTATGCCAAGCTCATGTGTGCACACACATGCACGTGTGTGTGTGTGTGTGTGTGTGTGGAAAGGTGCGAGGCAGATGGAGAGCTTACGTAAGCTCCAGAAATACGTGTGAAAAGAAGCCATACCAGTAGAGGCATGCCCTCCTCTCCCCTACCATCTATTATTTCCTCTCTTTACCCCTTTTGCTCCTTTCAATACGTTGCACATTTCTCTCCCGTCTCTCCCCCACTCTTGTCTTTCACATCAACTCGTCTTTTCCTGCTCAGATCTGTGTGGACACCATTGTGTCCACAGTGTCCAATGTGTGTGCATTATGATATGTTTTTCAACTTGTAACTCTTGTCCCATCTTTAGGTTTCCAAATGTCTCTTCTGTGCGTTGACTGTCAGTATGTCCGCTCTCGGGCTGAACCATTGTCAGAACACATGTATTCTTTTATTGCCCTCTGGTATTAATCTTTGTTGTGTGATGCAGACTGTTGCATGTGTCAGTGCCAAGATCTGCATTATTATATGGTTACAGCAAGCTTCTGCAACAAGTATGTGTCCTAGAAAGAGAGAGACAAAGAGTGCGTGGTCTGACCGATAAAGTATTTCATTAGTCTGTTCACAAAGTAGCTTGATTATAGGGCCGGCATCGTCCACATGTCTACGGGGAAACATCACAAAAGCAAACTGTTGTGTACATTTACAGAAAGTTTTCAGTTTGTGTATTCATACCATTAATCAGGAAAATCTTTGTTTTTCCTCACAGTTACTGACTGCTGTTTGGGTCTGGGAAGGCAGTGAGTGGCACGTTTATTTAAGCTGTCTGCTAAGCTGGAAAAGAAGTTTTTTAGAGAAAGTTTTCAGTCAGGAAACCCCAAAAATGAGCTAAAAGAGGCTGAAAAGCTCTGCAGAGGGTTTCCTGCCTTGTTGATATGAACTATATTGATTGGTGCAAAAACAAGTATAACAGCTTCTCGAACAGTTTTGGTTCAACACTGCTCTGAATCAGTCAGCAAGGTACCTGAAACTACAGACATCCACAGCAGCGGTGCGTCTGCTTTACGTTAACGACTTCACATTAATTCCCTCACTCTCTAAACTGGAGAAAGCCATTTGTGCCCTCATGTCTCAGCCGTTGCAACTCTGATTCAGATTTATTGACTCACGACTGGCGTACAACAGAAGAACGGCGCCCGGCATGAACGAACAACATAAATTACTTAAACAAAAATAGAGGAGTCTTCAAGAAGGCACACATATTGTCTTATCCAACTGTATTAACAGAATGAATTTAAACATAGATGGACGGTTTAAATAACACTTTGGCAAGTACTTTCCCCTACTATTATCATCATTATGCTTATATTCAAACAAAATGTGATGCTCATCTCCCAGACAGTTGTCATTAGAAAGGTTACAGAGCCTCTGACTCCGACTTAAGCCCTTATCTCTCCTCTGTACTTTGGTTCCACTCAGGCATATTCCCTGTGTGATATCCCTCCATTAAGGAAAAAGTCAGTGCTTTGTCAGGGGCCAAGCCAAAATTATGGGACTCCCTCCCTACTTATAGTCAATTATCTCAATCCATTAATATCTTTAAGAAGCAACTTCCTTATACTCATTGGTTTTTAACTCTTATTTCTTGTCTGCATGCTGTTTAAAGTGTGACAGTGAGTGTGTTGGGTGTTTTCTTGTTGTCTTGCATCATAGCGAAGGGTCGCTGCTCCTGTTGTAGGGATTTAAGACTCCCACAGGTGATCTATAAAGCTGGGGCTGGGTCAGAAGGCCAACCTAGGAAGTGCAGCCTAAAGACTCTTACAGAACAGGAAGCAGGAAACTCATTGGCAACAGGAAATAAAGGAGGGAGTTGTCGCACACTTGAACAAGCACAGATTTGACCTTTTTTTGCTGGTGCAGCTTAAGTTTGACTCTGTTGAGAGGACACTTCTGGGCCTGAAAGGGCTTTTTTCTTTCAGTAGCTCAAACCTTGAATGAAGTGCTGTGTGCACACATAAATACCTTCACAGGGGAAGGCCCTGATGAGCAACAGCAGATCAGCTGATCGTGAAACCCACCAATCTGTCTAACTCATCCTGTCTCTTTGCAGCCGACCCCATTGATGTCCTGAAGATCCTGGACCTGTCGGAGGACATGGAGGGCGTGTCGTTAGAGTCAGGACTGTGCACCAGCAGGGAAGGAGGAGAAGAAACCGACCTGTCGTTTAAGATCAACAAGAAGATTCAGCTGAGCGCGCCCACCAAGCAACTCTTTCCCGGTAAGTTTTAATACCATCCTCTGTGGGCTTGTTGTGTGGCTATGAATGTGGGTATGAATGTGTTTGGTCATCGCGAGTCTCTGCCCTAATGTGTATGTGTGCATTCTCTCCAGATTTGCCATTCCCAACGAATTTCTCAGTGATGACCACAGTTAGAGCTGTGAAAGGCTCACAGGTCTTCCTCCTCTCCCTGTACGACTCGCAGGTAAGCTTCAGACACTCTGCTTCCTGTCACTCGGCATGTTCTCTCTTTTAGATTTATCCAACGAAAGTTAAGCTGTACTGAACCAAAAACAAAGCCCTGACCAAACGTGCACCCTGCAGGAGGCCCCCTGTCAGCATCACAGGGTGCAGAATGTGTTTTGCCAGTTTGCTGAATCTTGTAACAGATTTGGCAGAAACTGGTTAGAATTATAATTTTACAGACTGCACTGAGAGCGTGCATTGATATTGCATTTATATGTAAATATTATGTACATACAGTACCTTTTTGTACTGACCAATATACAGATGTAAAGAATCTGAGTACACTAGCTGGAAATTGACAGATTTTTTTAGTAGTCATGAAAACTATTTCCATTATCGTTCCACCCCGTCATCCCTCTTTCCTTCCATCCGGTGTACCTCAGGGCACACAGCAGCTGGGTGTGGAGGTCGGCCGCTCTCCTGTCTTCCTGTATGAGGACCATGAGGGTCAGCCGCCTCCAGAACTTTACCCCACCTTTAGGAAGATCAACCTGGCTGATGGCAAGTGGGTAACTACACACACACACACACACACACACACACACACACACACACACACACACACACACACACACGGTTGTGTCTTGAATTGCCTTTCCTGGATTCTAAAAGCATATTCAGACACAAAAGCGTCTTCTCTCCTTCCTGCCAGGTGGCACAGAGTAGCCTACAGTGTGGAGGGCCAGTCGGTCACTCTCTACCTGGACTGTGTCAAACAGGACACCCTGGACCTGCTCAGAGGTTATGAGCCCCACGTCAGCACTGAGGGGGTCACCGTGTTTGGGACACGACTGCTGGACGAAGACGTGTTTGAGGTGCTGTGAGTGTGGGCATTCACTGTATGTGTGTGTCAGCGTGGCTGTGTGCTGTGTAATCACACGTGGAGGGTGTTAAAGGCAAACGTGAAGTGTTTGGAGGTGAAACTGTCACACTGTGGCACATATTAAAGGCAAGAACCAACATCATCACCTCCACTTCAAAAACCTCATCCGAGTTAAGACCAAACTCATTTGACTGTAAGACAAAATGAACTTGGCAAAGCATGAAAAGAAAGCAAACTCACAGTAAGCTCCTTGTGTGTGGTAAGGAAATGTTTCTGCCTGTTGCTGCCTGTTTGATTTGTATACCAAATGATGACAAATGAATAAACAAAAGGGCTCATCTCCACACACTGCCCTCCAGTGGCCGTGAGGATGTACTGCTCTTTTACCTTTGCTTCAAACCATGAGCGCTTGAACTTTACGAAGCTGCAGATGATTTAAATGTTTGCAGAAATCAAACTTATGACAATTAACTGGCCTTGTTGATGTGCCATAATATGAATATTTATTCGTACTCATCAGTAGTTTTGCAGAGAAAACAGTCCTGCTTAAGCTCACAAACTGCTGCTCCAAATCTGTAGCTGAGTAAAATCTTTTATGAGCTCTGTTTCTGTTGTGTCCTCAGCAGTCTGAGGTCATTCTGACAGATCTCAAGTCTGACCTTTGTTGTCAGTGCAATGTCAGGCGGTCCATCTGTTTAACTGAACAGCTCACTGCCCGTATTTGGCTCGGACTCCCTTCCATGTGTGAGGATGTGTTAGGATGTGTTAGGGAGGGAGAGAGAGCTTGTGTCTGTCTGTGGACTTCATGTTCTGGCACCTCTTGAGACTGAAGCTCTGGAGACAATTAAGAGCAGAGCAGCGATAAAAAGTGTTAAGCCACTTTGATCCCACTAAATGAAGACGTACAGTCGAAGATCAAGACATGGCAGAAAGATGTATATGACATGTCGTTTGTGTAATCAGTGATATATTGTACAGTGAGGACGAGTGACATCACCTCATCTGATGACCATATGGTGTCACTAACATAGTCACAGATTGGGTTGTGTGTGTTGTTGTGACACAGGGGGAAATCCAGCAGCTGCTGATCGTCGATGACCCCAGAGCAGCAGAGACGTACTGTCAGGACTACATCCCAGACTGTTACGCACCTTTGCCCTACAGCAGCATATTAACCGAGGCCGTGGAGGTAAGTCCCCTTCTGACAGCCAATCACAGGAGGCAGAGAGAGAGCTGAACCACCTGTCAGCTTGAACAAACAAGGAGCAGCGAGATCCTGATCGAGTCTTCCGGTCTGCCTGGCCCATTCCACACATAACACACACTGTGAGGCATCTCAGGTGTTCAATGTTGTAAATCCAGACTGTCTTTTTAAAAGTAGAGGAGCCCCCAAGGTTTAATCTGTACGAGGAGAACTATGACTGGTATTTATGGAAAGATTAGAAGGCAGATATGACCAAAAGATGAATGGTTTAATTATTTCCAGTCATGTATTTACTCTAGAAAATCCTCTTGGTGAAGATCTCTGCAGAACATGTGCTGCATGTGGAGTTAGTCAGACATAGCTCAACACTTGTGCTGCTCATATTTGCATGTGCACATTAATTGTAATGATTAATAATAATAATAAAATAATAATAAAACCAATTTTCCAAACACAGTTACAAAACACTGCACAGAACGAGATAAACAGTACACACGGTGTTTCTGCACGATAGGAGGAAAATCTGTGATGTGCAATAAGATTGTTCAGTGTTACAGAGATGATGAGTTGTGATAAATAAACAGATACTGAAGTGTGCAAATGACAACTTACAAGAATATGTTTGAGTTTGTGGTTAATCTTAAATGCCTATGTAGAATCAAATGGGATACTGCTGTGATTTCAGCATCTGGTTATTTAAAATGTTGTAGTTGAAGAATAAAAAAGTATTTACAGATGTAAGCCCACACATTTCAACAGAGGAAAATGAGAAGAAAATAGAAACTTAACAGGCCATTCGAGCGTAGATTTCACAGATTGCACTTGAATGCACCATGAAGTCCCTGTTCCTGTGTGTGTCAAACTCAGACCGACAGCAGAGGACAGCTTGTCTGTAAATGAAACTCCAAACGAAAATCTACCTGCCAAATTTCTGAGTGTGTGTAGATAAAGTTATTTTTCGTGATTGTTCATATCACGATGATGGTGGAAACACGTCTTATCTGTCAATATAAAAACAAAAACATAAAAATAGTACAACAGGTGTACAGCAGGTGTACAGCAGTGCAAAATAAAGTTATAAATCCTAAAAATCCCCTCGTGCTCACTGAGCTCTCATCCTCTCTTTCTTGCTTTGCTTCTCGCTGTCTCTTTATCCTTCGCTCTTCGCAGTAAAACACACTACACAGGCTTTGTGATCCATTATGCTTCGCCAGGTTCTTTGTGCCAGCGCTCCACACTCCTGGGAAAGGTTTCAAATCCTCTTCCGCTGCTGCTGTTTGATTTATCATCTGGCGTACAGCTCAAAACACTCCAGGACTCCTGGTTCATTGTGTTCACTTATTTTATTGTAACGCCACCAAAAAGGCAGTCGACAGGAAGAAGCCAACAGTAAACATGGCATGTGGACACCCTTGTGCGTTCTGATAACAATCTAATGAAGCCGTCATGCTTAAACAGGCCGTCCTGAAGCAGCTAAAATAAAAAGATTCAACTGCAGCCGTGCCATGTGTGGGCGGCGGCGCGTATTTCTTGGTTTTTTCATGATATCTTTCATGCAACAGAGCGCTCAGTCAGACCGCTCAAGGAGGCGAATCTCGTCCTTTATGTCCTAAAAGTTCCACTTCTGCTCATTCTGTCATCCTGTTAAATGCTCTGTGTGGAGAATCAAACTGTGAGCATCAGCTCTTTGGTCCTTTATGCTCTTCAGGTGGAGAGAGCACCGAAGAAACATGTGGTGGAGGAGTATGAGGGCTTTGACTACAGTGACCTCTATGATGACATGTCCGTTTCCACGGTGACCGCAGGTCCTAATGTCACCGAGTACGAGGTGAGACTCAGCAGCACGAGCTCGGCCTTTATCTCCTCTGTCTCGTTCTGTCCGTCTCTAATCGTCTCTGTTTATGCTCGTCGGACAGATCATAGAGTACGAAGACTACGACAACACGACAGACTATGATGTGAATGAGTATGAGTATGTAGAAGAATATGATGACCGCTATGGACCAGCTGAGAGAGAAGGGGACTACACTCTTAACGCACAGGTGCCATCTAAACATCAAATATTCATAAAGGAAGTCTGTGTGGAGAGTAGAAAACGAACCGTCTGTGCGTCTGATTCATCTACATTTATGCTGTGTGTGTGTGTGTCCATGTCCATCTCCTGTCTTTAGGACATACCAGAGAAAGGACAGAAAGGAGAGCAAGGCTATTTGGGAGCGGTGAGGAGAACACACAAGCTTAAAAACACACAAACACACATGATAGTGGTCCTCGAAACACTGATCAAAACGTGTCCACGGCATCTGTCTGTCTGTCTGTTTGTCTGTCTGTCTGTCTGTCTGTCTGTCTGTCTGTCTGTCTGTCTGTCTGTCTGTCTGTCTGTCTGTCTGTCTGTCTGTCTGTCTGTCTGTCTGTCCAGAAGCAGAAGAAAGGCATCGAATACTTGGTCAAATTTACTATCATTTACTTGCTCTTTGATCAGATATTCATCCATCCATCTACTATCTGTGCTCATCATTCTGTGCAGGGTGAGAGGGTTGGCCTGGTGTTAAAACATGAGACAGCAGTGTTGAATTGTTGTTGAAGCTTTGTAGACTTTTTTAAATGAAAAAAGGGTTTTGCAGAAAATCAGTTTACACCTCTCATCTTAAGGTACTGAAGAAAGCAGAGACAGTGTTTAAACTGTGGTTACTTTCTCTTTAATATCTCTTGCTGTACATTGTGGACAATGTTGTAAATCAATGATCTGCATGGCAGTATTGGAATTCGAGATGAATTTAGCCTCAAAGTGAGCCAAGGTGACGGGTTTTCAGGTTTTTAATTTGCTGAATAAACCTAACATTGACATTTCTGACTGGCTGCTTTATCCATAAAGAATTTCTCAATTGATTTTCTAAGAAATGAACAGAAGGAATTTATCGTCACATGCATTAAAATGCCACCAGTGCATTTCAAGATGAAAAGAAAATACCTCAGCTCTTCCCCCACACTCCACCATAAAAGAATTAACCAAACAAACCTCAGAGAAGAAGTTAACTTGTGTTAAATTTCTGCAGGGAACGCAGATTATAGGACCACATGGGCCTCCAGGGCCAGAGGTGAGGACATTTTGCTTCCTCGTTCCTTCAGTATTTTGGTAAAAACTGTTTTGTGACTTTTAATATGGAAATAGAAGTCCATCAAACTCAGGTGGATGTTTGTGTTTTTTGTCTGTGTGCAGGGAGAGACGGGACCTCCTGGAGTCACGGGACCAGTAGGACCTCGAGGAGACCCCGGGGAGCTGGTGAGGCCCATCCTCTGCTTGCTGTGTGAGTGACAGAGTTCACCACATGTTAGCGCCTCTCCGTAACCGTCCTTCTCTTCCTCCTCAGGGCCCTCCAGGACGGCCAGGCCTGAACGGAGCTGATGGGATACCGGGTCCCCCAGGAAACATTATGATCATACCGGTAACATGGAGACGCTTCTGTGTGGCCTTATAAGCTGCAGTCGTGTTGCTCGGGAAGTTAGCGGACAAATAACAATGTGTGAAAGTCAAAACGGAGAAATTTTTGACATATTCAAATGAGACAAAGACAATATATTTAATGTTTGGCCTCATCAGCTTCATTGATTTTTGTAAATATCTGCCTATTCTGAATTTGATACAGCAACATGTTTTAAACTAGTTGGTTCAGGAGCACCTGCCCCTCACTTCATTTTCCAAAACCCATTTAAGACATTCATTCATAATTTACTGATCTCCTTAAGACCCCTCGTTCCCTGAAGAACCACCTACATGTGGTTTCTCTCTAGTTATTAAGATTTTTCAATTTTACCCATCTGCACATTTTTATGCAAGACTTTGATAGCAGTGCTACTTATTGGCCACTGGGTGGGGTATTGAGTTTACCTTAAAGGCGTCTTGTGTACTTACTCTGTGTGTGTGTGTGTGTGTGTGTGTGTGTGTGTGTGTGTGTGTGTGTGTGTGTGTGTGTGTGTGTGTGTGTGTGTGTGTGTGCAGTTCCAGTCAGGTAGTCATCCAAAGACAGGTACCGTGGTTTCTGCGCAGGAGGCGCAGGCTCAGGCCATCCTGCAGCAGACCAAGGTACACAAACTTAAGAAATACTACCGTCACATCTTCAAAGCACACACACACACAAAGCTGACATACTGCAGTTTGTGTGTCGCTGTCTGACTCCTTCTTCCTCCCTCCACCTCCTCCTCCTCTAGCTGGCTATGAAGGGACCTCCAGGGCCGCTCGGCCTCAGGGGAAGACCTGGACCACTGGTGAGAGATCACATCACAGTGTTATTTTGGTGTTTGGTGTGTATGCGCCTGCTGCGACAGTCTACAGTCAGTGCAGAGAAACAAAAACCAAGGCACCAGAACGCACATGTCAGATGTTGTGAATCGGATTATCACTTGTTTTAACACACTTCTCTGCAGCGCTTCGTTAAACACAAGTCCTCCCTTATTACTCGAGGTTGCGACCGACCTGTCGCATTCACCTCCTGAACAGTGACAGAAATGTAGCTTCAGGAGCTCCCCAAAGCAGACGGAGCGCAGGAGGTCGAAGCCACGGCAATAGCTGCATGTTGAGTTACAGGTCATTAAGTTCCTGAAGAGGAAAAGATCGGGTAGATTCACACAGTACGAGACAATCGATCCTAAAACAGACTTGATTGGACAATTTAATCACCTAAACTGTTTTTCCCAGGGTGCACCAGGTCCCTCTGGGCTGAAGGGGACCAGGGGAGAGACGGGCCCACCGGTGAGTCAGCTGGTTGTCATAGCAACACGTTCAGCACCTCACTCCTTTGTATAGCTCGTTTGAGAACCTGTCACCTGCTCTCTCTCCGCCTGTTTCTCTCCAGGGTCCTCCGGGACAGCCAGGTATGCCGGGTCAGAACGGACGACTTGGGAAACAGGTGAGAGTATTTACCGCAGTCTTTTCTCAATAAGTATCATCCTCTGTAATTCTGCGATGATGCTGTCGTAGTGAAAACATTGACATTATGTCAGTGAGGAACCTGCCATGTCCGACTCGCTTGTGTTTGCGTTCATTAGGGTCGATCGGGTGCAGATGGGGGCCGTGGTGCAATCGGAGAGCCTGGAGCAAAGGTGAAGAAGAATTGATATCACAGTCGCACTCTTCATGTACCGACGCTCTGTCTTCTTAAAATATTCACTAATCCATCCCTTTCTTCTCAGGGGGATAGAGGCTTTGATGGCTTGCCTGGCCTCCCTGGAAACAAAGGACATAAAGTGAGTTATCTGGCTGAATGAGTGAGTGGTGTTAAGAAGAGAGTTCAGACTGAAGGCCGACTTCCATGTGTGTGTTTTCTCAGGGGGACAGGGGTAAGCCAGGCCCTGTGGGTTCTTCTGGAGAGCCAGGAGAAAAGGTGAGAGGTCACTTTGTGTGTGTGTGGGTATGCATGTTCTGGCAAGTTTGTTTCTGTATGTGCACGATGTATATGTGTTTGTGGTCTTTGCAGGGCTCTGAGGGGCCACAAGGGCCGAGAGGACAGCCAGGTGATGCCGTAAGTGTCAACACACAGACTCTTTTAATCCACTGCAGTTTCATCTAACGGGGCATTAGTCTAAAACACAATTACATTATGCTTAGTTGTGCCGAGTCGGGCAGGAAGTTGGTGTGAGGCAACAGAGCAGCGAGTGGGAGATCAGACGAAGTCCAGAGTTTGTGAGGAGTTGGCTTTGCTTAGCATGAAGACTGCACACAGCCTGGCTCTGTCCAGAGGTAACTGAATTAATTCAGAGCTTCAGAGGCGCTGAAGGCAGTTTTCCCTGGACAGAGTCAGGATAGCTGTTTTTCCTGTTTCCAGTGTTTATCCTAAGTTAAACTAACTGGCTGCAGAGAAGATACAGAAATGTCTTCTCATGAGTCCAAAACACGCTTTCATTTTTGTTTATGTCCCATTAATATATACAAACTTATAATAGATACCCATTCACTGTATTTCTGTCTATACTCATGTATAGAATACAGTAGATTTCTTAGCCCCTCCCCAGGACCCTGAAAAAGTCTTGCTCCAACCCTGTGAAGAAGTGAGGACTAGCCAGGAAGTGTCCTCATTCTTAAGATCTAAAATTCAAATTGGTCCTCACAGAGATAGAAGTATAAATGCACACACTCTCAATTGCATGCATGCATCTAACTGTGACGTGTCTTCCAGGGTTCCAGAGGTCTGAATGGCCCCAGAGGTCGTCCTGGTCCCCCAGGCCTGACTGTGAGTGAGAAATTTCCAACTTCCACTTTGTGTGACTGTCTGCACACACACATACACACACATGCACAGTCGCAGGCATTAATCTCTACCCTTGACAACAGTAAAAGACATTAGATACCAGTAATTACCATCCTGCTATCTCGCCTCTGTGTTTATCCATGCAGCTTAAATGAGGCTTTCTCACCACCAACATAAATCCAGCTGAAGTATCACCATCAGATGGTGCCACATGATAATGTCTGGTCGTGATGTTCCTGTGGTTCTCCATTTGTTAACATGATGTTATGAAATTCTTATCTCACCTGAGAAAATGAATGTCTGCCAAGCACGACCTCATATCTCCAAACACCTCAAGCAGTATCTTTCTAGTTTACGTAACTTACAGTATGTTTGCACTTGTTGGAACACAAGTTGTCACTTGTGACCATCAGTTAAGCAAGGGCGAGGCAAAACCACTGGGGTGGCTGATAAGTTTTAGTTTTATTAGTTGGCCCAAATGTAAGAAGCGTAGGGAGAAATTCAAAGTGAAAGACAGGAAGAAGTGAACCGTCCTCTTATCTTGTCTTCAGTCAGACAGAAGAGGATTAATATATGCAGCGCACAGTTCAGTTTCCTCACATCCCATCATTTTCTATTAAAAAGCATTTGCGCTCTGTCCCTTCCATTAATTGTCTTCCTTCGTCTCCTCACAGGGTATCCGAGGTATTGACGGAGTTCAGGGTTCAAAGGGAAACATAGTGAGTAAAATAAAGGTATTAGATCGTAGAGCCTGATAACAAATTCTCCCCATGACATCATTTCCTGTTTATAACAGGGAGCCCCAGGAGACGTTGGAGCACCTGGACAGCAAGGAAACCCTGGAATCCTGGTGCGACCGCTGAGCAGAATAACAAACTAAGCCAGGTGTATGAACGCACACAAATACTAATGCTCCATCTCTCCTACAGGGTTTCCCTGGTCCTCAGGGGTTAGTGGGGCTGCCAGGAGAGAAGGTAAGAGACTTTTAGTTGGATCACTCGCTTTGGGGTGAAGGAGTCGTGATCTGACTCACCTTTGTCTCACAGGGACCTCAAGGCAAGAAAGGGATGCAGGGCTTACCTGGAAACGACGGCCCCCCTGTAAGTACTTGCATATTGTGCTCCTGTCTGAGGACTCTGAATGACATAATCATTACGTAGTCCCTAATTCTAACAGCATCACAACTGATGTACGTGCCCAAATTCAGATATTGTCCTCTTGTCGATAGGGCCACCCTGGAAGAGAAGGTACTCCTGGTGAAAAAGGAATGCCGGTGAGTCTGTTGTATGCATGTACCTGTGTTTGTGTTTGTGTACAGTGCAGTACACACTGGCAGTACAAGTGCTCCCAACTTCCTGTACTTTAATCAAACATAATATAAAATGGTAATTAGAGGTTTTAGAGGTATTGGGAGGCACATTTTGTTAGCTTTCGACAGAGCCTGTGTAGCTGGTTCCCTGTTTCCCGTCTTTGTGCTAAGCTAAGCTAAGCTAACAGGCTGCAGGCTGTAGCATCATATCAGCGTAGAGATGTGAGAGTGGAAGGAATCGTCCCCACTAATGTTCAGCTAGAAAACGAATACATTTCCCAAAACTGTTTGTTTAATGTGTGTGTGTGTGTGTACATTTGTAGGGTCCTGTAGGAGTGCAGGGGCCTGTTGGATACCCGGGACAACGAGGAGTAAAGGTAGGAAATGCAAACAGGAAATATTCCTGCTGTTGTCTAAAAACCTTGTTTTACTGATTGTCTGGCTTAAACATCACCCAATGAATTTCATGGTGTTCTGTTGATTAAGGATTCAATAAAATAAAGCAATGACGTGTTTGTCCATCTGAAAATAAGGCTGTTTGTTGTTCCAGAAAAACATCAGCTTTTTTCCACGACAAAAGTTCATAATGTCCTCCAGGACGTGCCTCTGACTGCCAACAGTCAGGTTTAATGGCGAAGCACGCGCTCACTTCGATATGCCTGCCACCTCGTGAAGATGTCACAAACAGCCAGTGATATTATATCATGTGTTTTCTGTTTTCTTGTTGACTTCCATGTTTTTTTTCTTCCCTGTTTGACAGGGAGCAGATGGAATCAGAGGATTAAAGGGAAGCAAGGGTGAAAAGGTGAGAGAGACAGAAAGATTCTGAAGATATTCAGGATGTTTTGGTGCCTGGAAATATCACATTACCTCCACAGATCAGCTACAGTGTGTGTGTGTGGTTTTTCAGCACCATCTGTGGTTTTCTGTTGTCTGTTAAACTGGATTTTCTGCTTTACCATCTCCTCTAATTCGTCCTGTGTGCAGGGAGAGGATGGTTTCCCAGGGGCTAAAGGAGAGATGGGAGCGAAGGGGGACGTTGGAGACAATGGAGCTCCGGGTGGCCGAGGAGAGGATGGCCCCGAGGGGCCCAAAGGCCAAACGGGTCCTCAAGGAGAAGCTGGCCCTCTTGGTTCTTCTGGAGAGAAGGTACATAGCTAAGTTAGCATGTAGAATGCTAATGAGAATCGCTAAAAGATAATCAGTAACAATGATTAACTCAAAGTGCACTGTAGACTTGGTGTACACGTAAAAGTCACACGGTCTCTCTTTTTTAGGGAAAACTGGGAGTTCCTGGGCTGCCAGGATATCCAGGACGACAGGGTCCAAAGGTGAAATAAATAAAATAATCAATCATTCATTAATTAAATGAATGTAAACACGTTTCAGATACAGTAGATTCATACAAAGTGAACATGTGTTCTTCCTCTTCCCCAGGGGTCAGATGGATTTCCTGGTGTGCTGGGAGCTGGAGGAGAGAAGGGCAAGAAAGTGAGTAGAGGGTTTAAAGTAATGATGATATCATGTCAGGAAGTCAGACTTTTCCATTAATGTCCTGTCTTTTGTGGTATTACCCAGGGTCCTTCAGGGCAGCCAGGAAGTGCAGGCCAGAGAGGTCCGAATGTGAGTGCAGCGTCTCGTTCTAGTTGTTATTTTATTGTATGTTAATTAAAATGACATAATGTTCAAATTCACAGTGCAGCAACAGACACTCATTTAGATCTGGTATGAACAGAACATGACGACGCTTCTGCTTCACTACACCTACAAATCTGACTACTGCGAGAGGTACATTAAACCAGCTACAGCATAATCAGTCGTTTTATCATATCAGTGAATCAGGTGAGATTGTGTAATGTGACAGATGTTGCACACAGTGACAAATCAGGAGGAGGTGGAGACCAAAAACAGAGCTAAAGGAATGATTATTGGATTTACATGTGGCCAGAAATGCGACTCTGAATGAAAGCTGATGATGCTCTTGGTTTGCAATATTAATTAAAAGTGATAATATTGAGAATTGGGTTCAAACATGATTCCACTTACACCCCAAATCACCAAAAAATATCAGTTATTGCAGGTTTGAACTGTAAGTTATATTTTTCTGAACTTCTCACGGTGTACCTGAGATGTGCTGTTGGTGTTAGCCTTCGTCATAGTTATCACAACGTAGCAGATCTCTGAGTCATCGCTGTGTTCACTGAACCGGTAACGTAAAGAGTTCACTATCCAGTGAGTCACTTCCTGCTGAACTGAGCACTTCCTGTCTCAGGTCAGTAAAGTTCAAGCTCACTCATGTTCCTTCTACCACAGGGTGCACGAGGCGCCAGAGGGGCAAAGGGGCCTACAGGGAAATCGGGAGAAAAGGTCAGCTGACTCTCCTCTCAGCCAATAGCAACACGCCATCAGTCACTGTTAATGGCTGAATTCACTTCCTCTTTTAGCTGCTTCACCGGTTTCTGTCCGTCACTGCCTCCATGTTCCTCCTCCCTCTTATTTTCACAGGGTGCCTCAGGACATGATGGGCCCCCAGGATCTCCCGGAGAGAGGGTGAGACAAATATCGTTGATATCAATTACCAGTTCATTGATTAGTTAAGTGATTGCCTGTTATATTGGATGGTTATGTTTTTTTTAGGGACCTCAAGGGCCGCAAGGAAGGAATGGAGAGCCGGGACCGAAAGGATCGAGTGTGAGTTGTGACAAAGCACACTTGAACTCACTCATACATGGATAATTTCTAAGGAATATCGATGTGCTTCTTTCCCACTCTGCTGCATTGTGAGCTGTTTAGATTTTGATGGTCAAAGGTCAAAGGTCACTGTAACCCCACAAGACACATTCTTGATCATAACTCAGGAATTCATACTCCAGATTTAAAACTAAATTTCAAACAAATGTCTCATAGGATAAAATGATGAAGTGGTGACATTTTATATCCAAAGGGTCAAAGGTCAGCTTCACTGTGACATCATAATGTTCTGCTTAAACACTTTTCTGGCCATTATTCAACACCATAACTCACGAACAGCAGCACAGATTGTGACCATATTTCACATTTGGTCAGATACTGAGTTGGTGACACTAATCTTTGGTGTCTGCTTTGAAATCGTGCTGATTGTATAGATTTTCTGTGCTGCTGTCGGGTTGAAGATGTGTGTGAAGCATCCACGTTTTACAGTTTGCAGCTTCTTTGCAGCAGCATCCATATTTGAAGCATTGTAGTCACCACACGCTCATTGATTCTGCTGGTATTGATCTTCAGGTGATTGTTGTCGCTCCATGTGATGAAGCTCTTCATCAGTCCTCTGTACTCCTCTGTGGAAAATAGTCTCTAAGTGAAGACAGCATGTTCCTCATTGGACAATATTCACTGGAATCATACATGTCAGTATAGTGAAAACATCTATTTCACCCAAAAAAAATACATGTAATGCATTTTATTAAATTCTTCACAACAAATATTAAGTGAGTCTGGACAGACATGAATGTAAAGTGCAGCTTGACTGGTTGGTGGAGGCGAGCAAGGCAGAGGCGGTAATTCTGCTATTGGTGGCAGTGGTATTTTGTTGTGGTGCAGTACAGTTTCATTTACATTACAGTTTCAGGTGTCATACTTGGTCATTTCCTGATAAAAATGTCTTCTGACTGAGAATGCACTGGGAAGAAATCTGAATCACATGCTGCTATGAATCACCTACAGTGGCCTGCAGGGGTCATTCCTGCCTTCATATTTGAATATTTGACAGCTCAATGAATAAAATGTCAGCAGGGTGAAATGTAACAATGGTACTCGAGATTATTCAGGTCACCCAACCCCCCATCGTTAACTTTACGGACAATACATGGACTTTGGAGGTCACTTTTTATCCTGAGCTCCCATTTATTTCTCACCTTGGTCTCGGCATATATGTGTGTGTGTGTGTGTGGTTCTGTATGCATGCATGTATGTGTGTGTAGGGTCCTGGTGGGAAGGATGGACTTCCAGGTCACCCAGGCCAAAGAGGAGAGCCGGTGAGTGAGGTCAAATTTCTTAGTCACAGGAGTTCATAACAGGTGATCAGTTCCTGCACTTTTTCTTTAAGAAATGGTCTTCATCACACACACACACACACACACACACACACACACACACACACACACACACCAGAATATGTTTCCTACCCATCTTTTTGTTGTGACTGCAGGGATTCCAAGGCAAGACGGGACCTCCAGGACCCATAGGTGTTGTGGGGCCACAGGTGAGCCCGGCAGTGTGAATCAGTTCTGTGATGTAATATTTCTTCTTCCTTGTGTGTCATGTCTGAATCGGTGTAACTGACCCAATCACTTGTGTGTGTTTCAGGGCAAATCAGGTGAACCTGGTCCAACAGGGGACCGCGGTCACCCAGGGGCACCAGGTGTGCCTGGAGAGCATGGTTTACCTGGGGCTGCTGGCAAGGAAGGTGGAAAGGTGGGTCCACACAGTCACTTGCACATAAACAATGATCATCATCATCATCATCATCATCACACAGTTGTCATTTGTGTTTTCATTGTAAAATGTTTTAGTTCTTGTTTTTTTGGTTCCCAGGGCGATCCAGGTTTACCTGGGACATCTGGGAAGAATGGTCCTGCAGGACTGAAAGGGTTCAGAGGGAGCAGAGGGGCCCCTGGAGTCATGGTAACACACACGAGTACACATACACCGCAGTCCCTGCAAAGGACGTGAGTCCTTAATCTAATGAATGATATAGGCGACATAGTTCAAGTTATGTGCGGTCTTTCCAGGGACCTCCTGGTCTGAAAGGAGGATCAGGACCTAATGGATCCCCAGGAGCCATCGTGAGTTCATTATATCTCTTCTGTTACTACACTTCATGTTCAGGAGACTGTGAACTGAACAAGATGTTGTTTAAGCTGATGTCTGATAATTGAAACCAATATCAGATCGATTCCAGCAGTTACATCCATCCATTGTCTCAGTACTTTTAATTGCCTAGAAGTTCAAGGATCAACATGTTCTGTCTGTAGGGGCCAACAGGTGAAAGGGGGCCCCCGGGAACAGCAGGGGCCATCGGGCAGCCTGGCCGTGGTGGACCAATCGGAGGACCTGGACCAATGGGAGAGAAGGGCGAGCCTGTAATTGCATTCTTTCCTGTTCAGTGGCTCTTTTATTGAGTCTTGCCTTTAGACTTCATTCACTTCATTGATGCTCTTTCAGAGTTTCAGTATTGATTGAAAGAAAACCACAAAAATCCCCTTTTTAATGTCAGTATTTGTGTATTTCGCTTTAAGGCAGAATAACATGTTGAATGTCTTTGTGTTTCAGGGGGAGAAGGGTCCGTTTGGACCAGCAGGTCAGGACGGAGATCAGGGACCTGTCGGGATGCTTGGGACTACAGGCCCTGCAGGACCTCCAGGGGACGATGGGGATAAGGTAAACTGTGTGTGTCTGTGAGTCCGGAAGAGAGTGTGTGTGTTTGTGCTGTGCCATAAAATCTGTTTTCTGTGTGTGTGTGTGTGTGTGTGTGTGTGTGTGTGTGTGTGTGTGTGTGTGTGTGTGTGTGTGTGTGTGTGTGTGTGTGTGTGTGTGTGTGTGTGTGTGTGTCCACAGGGAGAGCAGGGAGCACCTGGGCAGAAAGGCAGCAAAGGAGATAAAGGGGAAGCAGTAAGTCTGGAGCTGGAGAACTACATCAACATGGACTGTACTCTGAAACAAGAGCAGATCTGATCGTGTCTGAATGTCTCTCTCTCGCTCTCTCTCTCCACAGGGACCCCCAGGCCCCACTGGCACTCAGGGGCTCGTTGGTCAGCCAGGACTTCCAGTGAGTCTGCTCTCGTCTTTGCATTTTCCTTATCTGTGCTCGCTTCCTTGTAAACACTCACTGTCTGGCTTTCATTCTAACTCTGGTTTGAAGTGTTAGGGCTGCTGGCTATCACTTCATTTTTACCTTACAGTAAGATTTGGTATCAATTTTCTCATCTAACTCTCGGAAAGAAAGCTAATAAGTGCATTTCCCAAAACTATTGCTTCACATATTTTTTAACAATCCTGCCTTTCTGCCAGTTATATCAAAAAGAACTCTTCATCATCATTTTTAAGTCATAAACACACTCATTCCCCACGCTCCTGTGCGCTCCAGGGTTTAGATGGACTGGTGGGTCCTCGGGGCCAGCAGGGCATGTACGGTCCCAAAGGAGACGAGGGACCCCGCGGCTTCAAGGGCTCTCAAGGACCGATAGGATTACAGGTGAAATTTGTACCGCAGTCAGGGCGCAGATCATTGAAGCGATGTCTTCTGAATAGATAGAGTGAACTTGGAGCTCTTCACTTTAATCCTCTAATCCTCTGCGTGTTTTCCAAGGGCATGCCCGGCCTGCCAGGAGAGAAGGGTGAGAGTGGACATGTGGGACTGATGGTGAGCTTAAGTCCTCTTTGAAGATCTGTGTCTTGTTTACATCACATTTTTCCTTCTTTCAGGCAAATTTATAAACTGATGTTATTTCTCCCACATTACACACCTGGTTTTAGGGTCCCCCTGGTCAACAAGGTCCCACTGGTCCTCAAGGACCTGTTGGGGGACAGGTAAGTCTCACAGTAATATTTATGCATCCTTGTTCGCTCGAGCACTTGTTTGGAATGCTGAAGAAATGCTGTGATGTCCTCTGTGTTGTGCAGGGTCCGCCCGGTCGACCCGGCATGATAGGACAGCCCGGTGTTGTTGGAGAGAAGGTAAAGAAGCTGAAAAAACACCTTTTGCATTCATAATGTTTGGAACAAACAAGTCTTTCTCACATTCCTTCCCTCTGTCTCTCTAAGGGGGAGGATGGTGAGGCAGGTGACCCCGGTTCAGTCGGTGTTCCAGGAAAGCTGGTGAGTTTGCTTTATTTTGGGGGTTGGAGGGGGGACGCACGTTTTCATCAAAGACGTCTTCTAACCTGCTCCCACCAGCTTCAGTTTTTATGCTTCTCTCGCTCTTCTCCTCCAACACAGCCCTCTTAATCACTCACTCTGCTCTTTTTCTACTTTAGGGAGAAAAAGGAGACCAGGGGGAGAAGGGAGATACGGGCCTTCCAGGGGCAGCCGGTCCTCCAGGAGCCAGGGGCCCCCCAGGGGATGACGGAGCCAAGGGCAACGCTGTGAGAAGCAATCTATCCAAAAACCACTCTTTAACACTGTACTGATGTACACTGCACAATGTAACACAGCACTGTAAAACACGTTTAACCTACATTACACTGCAAAATGCGCTTTAATGCAGTTTTTCTTGTACTATAACATACTTCATGCACACTGCCCTGCACTCTCCACCTCAGACACATAATCAGCTGAACAGCTTAAGTAAGAGACCAATGTCTGTTTTAGATAGCCTCTGCTATCTGCTAGCCTCATCTAAAGCTAAAACTCGAATTTATTCCACCATAGCTGTTATCTTTAAGAGAAAAATGTCCCTCTGATAAACTGACTGGGTAACAGTTTGGTTTTCTACATAACGACACTTGGCTTTGTCTTAATGCACCAGTGCTGGAGGAAATAACCCAGCTAACCACGCTAAAACTTACCAACTCAGCAGATCTCACTAACTCCCACCTCATCTTCGGAGTAGTGAAATTCATTCAAACATATTAAATTGTACATTGCTTTTGTATTGATTTTAATATAACTACAGTACACACAATAGTACATGGGCAGACAGACACCAAGAAAAACAAAGAATCACTATAATTTATGCGCTCTAGATAATCAAAATTAAGTATATTTTTCTTAAGCAAAGCTACAAAAATGGAAAAGAAAGCTGAAAAAGAAAAAAGCAGTTTTATTGGTAAATACTGCACTTTCCTCTTGAATTCCATGAACATTATCCAAGGCACTTCTGGGTGTTTTAAGGAGGGTCTGTGGCAGTGAGTTTTTTTAGTAAATTAATAAGCCTTAAAAAGGCATTAAAGGAAGGCACTTCAACCTTTTTGTCTGTCACAGTTTGTCTGAACTTTGCTGCGTCTGTGGTTACAGCTGGCTGCGTTTTGCAGGACAGGACCAGATTAAAAACACATTTACAGCCGTCTATGTCATACTGCACAGAACAGTATGATGCCACACTAGCTCAAGGTCTCTCTCTCTCTCTCTCTCTCTCTCTCTCTCTCTCTCTCTCTCTCTCTCTCTCTCTCTCTCTCTCTCTCTCTCCCCCCCTCTCTCCCCCTCCCCTCAGGGTCCTATAGGTCTAACTGGGGACCTCGGACAGCAGGGAGAGGCTGGACCCAATGTGAGTGCCTGTTCTTTCTATTCAACTTCCTCTTTCCCTTCTTCTTCATCTCCATCTTTAATTGAAATCATGTTGGCAGTTATGGAAACACCAGGCTGACAAAAAAGACCTTTAAAAAGTGTTAAAGTTTAAAGAATCGTGACTTGTGTTGGTTGTCTGAAGGTAAAGAGTCGAGTTGGCTTTTGAAAGATGAGATTTTTATTTTTAAGATTAGTGGAAGCGCCCTGTGTCCTCATGACGGGCTGTTTCTTTGTCGTAACCTGGAGCTTTTGAATTTTTTTCTGTTTGACTTTGTGGAACTGCCTCTCTGTTTCATTACTCTCCAATAATATGTCTCGTAACTGTATCGACACAAGCACATCACTATAAACAAAAAAAAATCATGTTTTCATGTTTCATGTTTTCATTCATCTTCAACTTTATTCTCTGGAGCAAAAGAAGTGTAGTTTTCCTCTGCCAACTCTGTTTCTTTCCTCATCAGGGTGTGGATGGTCTGCCTGGGGCTAAAGGAGACACAGGAGACCCTGGGAAATCTGTGAGCTCCTCTCTTTCATCACACACCATCACATGCATGGCAGTTCATAACCATGAAGGATGTTGTCATCTTACTAATCAATGACCGGCCGTATAATGCTCTCCTTATGTTTGTCAGGGACCACCAGGAGCACCAGGAGAACCTGGACCACATGGGTCCCCTGGCCGAAGGGTTTGTGTTGTTTTGTCCCTGCGTGAACCTCTGACGCACTCGTCCTCATTTTCTGTCTCCTGTTTGATTAAGTAAAACATTAAACCCTTTTCCCTGGTAGGATGGAGTTGAAGGTATTTAATGCACTCTCAGTGTGTGTGTGTGTGTGTGTGTGTGTGTGTGTGTGTGTGTGTGTGTGTGTGTGTGTGTGTGTGTGTGTGCATCAGTGCATCTGTCTGACAGATTCAGGTTAAAATGTTTTAAAATGCTGTTCTTCAGGGCCACCTGGGAAAAGCAGGCAAGGAAGGAAAGGCAGGCCTGAAGGGAGCCAAGGTGAGAGTTAGAAACAACTCTGAATAATAACGTCTCAGCACTCACAGCCTCTGAACGTCCCCCTGCTCTCTGTCCCTTTCAGGGTGCACCCGGTTTGGAGGGACCCATAGGGAAGACTGGGCCCGTTGGTGCCCAGGGACACCCTGGGAAACCTGGTCCTCAAGGTTTAAGAGGCATCCCCGGCCCGGCGGTAAGTCAGAGAGCGAAGAGTGAAGCAGTGGAAGTGGAGCGTAAAAAGATGAAGGCTCAGTTATTTCTGTCTGTCTGTCTTTCTCTCAGGGTGAGCAGGGTTTAAATGGACCACCTGGCCAGGCAGGGCCCCCAGGTCCCATGGTAAGATGACTCAGCAAATCAAGAGCAAAAAAAAAAAAGACTTTTTCAAATGACATTAAAGGAGATTTTATTAACAGTTTATGGACATTATGAGCAAAACACTCACATTTCAATCCTTAGCTGTTAAAATAGAGGAGGTATAGCAGTCTGGAGTGGTGCATGAATGAGTTTTTATATGCACTTGTCACACGGTGAATTGTGTTGGACCTCATCATAACGTCATCTTCTCAGGGTCCACCGGGATTACCAGGGCTAAAGGGGGACCATGGCAAGAAGGGAGACAAGGTGCGTACATACTGTGCACACAGAATCATTCACTCTGACCTTGACTTGACTTTGACCTTGAGCTCATTTCTGACATCTCTGCAGGGTCACGGTGGTCTCATAGGTCTGATCGGGCCACCAGGAGACATCGGAGAGAAGGGAGACAGAGGACTGCCAGGAAACCAGGGACTGCAGGGTGCAAAAGGAGATGAGGTGCTGAAAATACTCACACAGACACGTACACACCAGCCGGCAAAGCAGGCAACCTGTCGGCAGGTTTTCCTTGTGTTAGTGTCTGTGCCCCACTGTTACATCTTTGGTTTGTAAAATTCAGTTGGATACATGCAGCAGTTTTACAGGAGGAAACACAGAATGTAATTTCTTTAATCACATCAATGGGCCATTTTTCATCACCTCCCATGAAAAACACAATAACAATGAACTTTGTATCTCCAGCATCAGCTGACAGTTTTGTTTCTTTCACGTTTAATATCAGGGTCCGATTGGTCCAGCAGGTCCCCATGGTCCCCCTGGCCCCACGGGTCTGTCTGTGAGTACACAACGTAATCGTGACAGTACAAGCAAAAATGTACATCACCGCTGTTTCTATTGGGATCGCTGGCACATCGTTCATGTTACCTTTACCTTTGTCACAGGGTGCTATTGGTCCAAAGGGCTCTAAAGGAAACCAGGTAACTGTGATGCTCATTGCATTAGATTGAATTTGGCAGTAATATCACATTGGAGCCTCATACCTCTCTACCACCCTTAACTTATTTCTTTGCACTGTCTGCATTAGGGTCCAATTGGTCCCAGAGGAGACACTGGGCCTGCAGGACCTCCAGGACCACCAGTGAGTTTGGCTTACTGAGATTTAGTGCATCCAACAACCCTCATTAACTTACAATAAGCAGTAAAATCTTCATCGATGTTTCCTGTGATCCTCACAACCCATCTCTCTCTTGTCCTCTCCTCAGGGATTGCCAGCAGCTGGGATGTCCCCTCTGCCAGAGCGAGGACGGAGAAGAAGAACCCACACTTCGGTGGATGGTGCTGCACTTGAGGAGGTGGAGGAGGAGGAAGGGGAGGCGATAGATGGAGGAGAGGAATGGGTGCAGAGGGACCAGGCGGAGCACAACGGTTGGATGAAGGAGAAGGAAGGCCAAGGCATGGAGGAAGTGTTTGCGTCTCTGTCCTCTATGAAAGTGGATGTGGAGGGTCTGCGTAACCCACAAGGGACGTACCACAGCCCCGCCCGCACCTGCAAGGAGCTCTGGTTCCTCCGCCCAGAGCTCCCAGACGGTACTTAATCAGTTTGTGGCTCAGGTCATTTGTTTATCACCTCTGCCTGCATGGTGAGACTCATTTTAACTACCTTTCCTTCCAGTTTTCTGTGTGTCTGCTTCTCCTCTTACTATCGTCTGCTGTGTCTCTGCTCGGTGTTTTTGTTGTTGACAGTGATAAGAACCTCATGTTTTTTGACCCCTCTGCCCTCCTCTCCCTTTTTCTGCGTCTCTCCAGGTGAATACTGGATAGATCCCAACCAGGGTTGCCATAGAGACTCCTTCAAGGTGTTTTGTAACTTCACTGCACAAGGAGAGACATGTCTGTACCCTGACAAGAAGTTCCAGTCGGTTAGTTTTCATGCAGAAACAAACACACACACTTACCCTTTTTTGAGCATTTGATAAATTGTTGTGTTGCCAAAAGCTGAATGACTTCTCAGAAAAAGATTAAACATCATTTTGTGTTTTTTTCCCGTCAGGTGAAGCTAGCAGCCTGGAAAGGGGAAAAGTCTGGCACCTGGTACAGTCATTTCAGGAAAGGAAAACAGGTATAGATGATGGTGATTATGCATGCTGTTGGTGTGGAAAAGGACTTTAGATGTAAAATAGTTTAATCACAATTAAAAACACTACTGCAAATGTGGGACATATTGGATTGAATGCTAATTAGCTGCATTTGCCAGCTATAAAAAGGCACTCAGCATTTTAAGAAGTGAGTTTTCAAAGCAGCATTTAGAACATTTGGCAGACACTGTTTTTCAAAGTGCCTTGTGACACTGCTCAGTTTTTATGATTAAGATCAAAACCATAAGATCAAGTGAAGTAGCGCTGGCAGAAACCAGATTGTATCAGTGATGAACAGAAGCAGAGAAGCTGCGACAGGAAGCGAAGTTTTCTGACTGACTAACAAGCTTCAGCTAATTTCCCCATGCAGTTTTCCATTTCTGTTATAGAACAGACAACCTCGTTTACTGTAATGATTAACGACAGGGAGTGCATTGACCAGCACAGCAGAAAATGAAGGTTTGACCCTTGGTGGTCAAGCATCGAGCTAGGTTGTGTCTACTGGGGACAAAATTGGTTGCTCAGAGATAGGCGGCCAAGAACGTCCAGACAGAAGTAATTGAGAATCGATGGGATAAGTCCGAGGACATCTGGTGGACAGGTGGAGAATGACAATAAAGCTTAGTAGAGATGCAGGGGCCTGAACATGAAAGGGACAAAGAGGCAGAATTATGAGTGCGATTCTGGTGTTCTCCTCCAGTTTTCCTACACCGGGTCGGACGGCGTTCCAGTCCACGTGGTCCAGTTGACCTTCCTGCAGCTGCTGAGCGCCACGGCCAAGCAGACCTTCACCTACCACTGCCTCAACTCTGCTGCCTGGCTGCACGCCGCCACCTACAGCCACGAGCACGCACTGCGCTTCAGAGGCAGCAGCGGCGAGGAGCTGACGCACGAGAACACACATTACATCAGTGCGCTGTACGACGGGTGTCAGGTGAGTAACACAGATACGCATTCGAGTGCAAACGTGCAGCCGGGCCGTTTGTTTTCTGATTGATTGTGTTTCTCTGCTGTAGACGCGCTCAGGGCAAGAGAGGACAGTGTTGGAATTTGATGCTCCGATGTCCAACACGCTCCCTATCTTCGACGTGGCTGTGCTTGATTTTGGGAAGGGGAACCAGAAATTTGGTTTCCAAGTTGGCCCAGTCTGCTACAACGGCTAACCAAGCCGGAGGAGGTTACACCAGGAGTAATTTAAAAGGAAAAAGAGCCATGGACACTTTTTACATGCAGGGAGGAATCGACATTCAAGACTTACCTGATGCAACATATTTATAAGTTGATTTACCTACAACAGTGTTCCTTCAAATAAACATTCTTTCATAGACATTCGCTCACACACGCCTGAATACGTACATCATCTTATTCATCTTATACATCCTCACAACTGACTCATATATTGTGTTTTCAAGTCCAGTTCATAAACGCATCGACTGTCGAGCATTTCCTCAGTTGTGAACGTTTCTCATTTCATTCCTCTTTGAAGGAGTGCGTGGTGCTCTCACAGTTTCATCCGTGCCTGTTCACACATCTATTGATCTATGCACTCTATTCTCATCTATGCATAATCATGCACAAACATGATCAGTGAATCTTCTTCAAAAATACAAAACCACCGTTTTTCAGCAGCATTCAGCCACCATGTTGTACTGTGTTATCATCAAACCTCAAATTGTTGTGTTTAATTTTGTTTGTTGTTGTCATATTGTTGTTATAATGATCTGTTATGTGATGTATATTGGAGTGTAATTCATCACGGTGCTATTATGTAGCTCCCTGCGGAGTACATGTCTTTGTAAAAGGGAACGGGGACAGTGCATTTTTTTATATTGTGAAACTGTGTTCTATATTTTTTCAACATAACAAAGCAAACTGTGGTACATGATTGCCTTGAGGTCTTTCTATGCATAGTTGTGTGGGGAAGTGACTGAGTAACATATTTTAATAAAAGTACATAATGTACATTTAAGTTAATTTGATGGGATTTAGTTTCATTCAATGCTTTTGTGCTGAGAAGGTTTGCCGAGCTCAAAGACGAACCTTGTGCTGCGGTCCAAACAGGAATTCCCTCTTCAGGTCTGCACTTTGATCCGTTTTTCCTCATATTCGCTTGTCTTACCATGGTTACAGGGTGCTTGGGGACTACTAACAGTATAATGCAAGTCAGTTAGAAGCTACTTTTAAAATGTCGGTCGGTCATTTGAACACTTTGGTATCGACATTCATGGTCTGCAGAGGATGAAGCGTACTGATTGAAGTGATCCCTTTTTCCTTTAGTATCAACATGAGCTTGATATTTTTGTATTTTAGTTAAATCTCTACAACTGCTGCAGAGATTGTCATTAAATTTTGCACAGTCATGCTACAGAAAGGATTAATGCTTATGGTTTCCCCTGAATTGTACTAACTGATGACTTTCCATCATGCACCATAATGTCAAAGGTTTATGACCCAAAATCTGCAACACTGATGAAATTCCTATTTAATGCTAGCAAATGTTAGCATGTAAGATGGTGAACATGGTTAACGTTATAGCTGCTAAACGTCAGTATGTTGGTTTGTCATCGTGAGCTCGTTAGCATTTAGCTCAAAGCACACCTTTGCATCCATTGTTTCCACTGTTCATATAATGTGCTTTAGATGGTTGATGGCCACATTGAATGCTTGTCAATTACAAGCAGTTTTACAAGGGTTTAATTCAAAGTAAAGTGATATGACAAGGTCAGAAAAATAGGCTGGGGCCAGTCCATTTAATGCCTTGTAATTGATCAGTAAAATCTTTAATTATATTCCTAAAGCTAGTAGAGGTGTGCTAAAATGTATGAAATGTGCTCAGTTAAAAGCCCATAAACTGCGTTTTGAATCAACTCCAACTGAATTCAGTCAGTTTAAATTGTCAGGATGGGTTGAAATAAATGTATGAATAACTGCTTTAGGTCACCAACACACAAACACATTTCATCCAAAAATGAAGAAGCCATTATACCTTCTCTGCAGACCTGAGTCAAAGGGAGGTGTCTTTGGGTTGGCATAAAGCCAGGGTTTTCCTTAATTTCCACTCTAAGTGAATTGTATTTAAGATGGCTTTGTGTGTGTGAAGTGTGTTAACATTAGTATTCTGTATTCAGCGGGCGTTTGCGCACACCATCAGTCCATCATTCGCTCTTTGTCGGCCCTTATCTCTCTCTGCACTCTTTTCTTTAATCTTTTCTTTCCTGCTGTGCTCTCTATCCCGACATCTGCACTAAATCCAACAGAGACTGGGCCATTTCCAGTGACGCTGAAATTTTAATGAGGTGAAACAGATGAGAACGGCTCATCCAGGAGTGTTTAGGCCCTAATTTTCACTCATGAAATATAAATGGCCGACATGAAAGTCAGTTACGTTGTGGTTAACAGGGTTGCAACCTTGTCAGCGCAGCACCGGTTCAGCACTGTTTAACATTTTATAGCTTTTCAGTTGGTGTTCTGAAGATAGATGTCAGTGTCCACATGGATAACATGAAAGCAGGTAAAAGTGAGAAGTTTTATCTCTAATTTGTTTAACCAACAGTTGACGGCGTGGCTAATGACGGCAATGTCGGAAACAGTCCGTCTGTTGGCTCAAAATTTAGCCAGGAGTGAAATATCTCTGCCCATGTTGGATGGAAAAACATGGTGCTGACATTTATGGTCCCCAGCGGTTAAAATAACAATTGTGACGATTCTCTGACTTCCACCAGGCGCCGACAGTAGGTCAAAATTTCATGCTAACATGCCCCATGCTAACGATTAGCTTAGAGCTAAACTAGCGAATGCAGAGATGCTAGCAGTAGCGGTTAGCTTAAAGCCTAGCTTAGCCTTCAGCAGTATCTTATGATTGAAACACTCTGATATTGACTATTTGATCATATTTTGAAGTATATTAAAAACAATTTAAATAATCCAATTGAAGCTCTGTGTAGTAAATTCAACTCATCCAGAATTGTTAAAAATACCACAATAATTAATGTAACCTAGCTTACAATGTTGGCTAATGCTACTAAAGTCTTCACTTAACAGAGATTAACCCGTTTTACGTTGTGTAACAACATGACCTTTATCCTGGTTGTCTAAGAATAGCAGACTTGCATTATAGTGTTTTTTGTCATTCATTCAAAACTCAGATATTTCAGCAGTACTACTGAAGAATTTTAAGGCAGCAACTAATTGTGATTGTCAGTTAACAGCTGATCATTTGATGTGTTCAGTGTTAGAAAACAGGGAAAATGCCTGACACAATTTCATACCAGTAGTCCATGCCTTAAAATACCTTGAAAAATGATCTAAACCATTAATCTGTTTTTAATATAGGGTCAGATCAGTTTTTGCTGAGTCATCTGATCAATTTATTGACTAATGTTTCACTTTAAAAAAGGTTGAAATGATATCCAGTCATACCCATGTGGTACAACGCTGCACTCTAAACAAGACTAAAAACGGAGGTTTTTCAAATACTTTATTTCTACATGAGTTCCACAGCGTGACTTCATTAATGTTAATAACGCTTCCTTTGTGCAGCACCTTTCATACAACAATTGCAGCTTTAAAACAAAGAAATCTCACGCTCCAAGTGCTTTGCATAAATAAAAGACATGGAATGAACATAAAACAGGACAGAAAATTAACATCCCCAAAGACCAACAGTGTTGTCTCACATGCAATCTGTCACTCACGAGTGCGCCCACACAGCCGTTCAAGTGTAACCCACTGCCTGTGTTGGTGTAACAGCTGATCATCCTTTTCTCCAACTCCTCCTTCCCTACACCCACTCTTTCACCCTCTCTGTGACTGTTGTCCTCTGCAGTTGGCGCCTGAGTGGCTCTCCTCAGCATGCAGCCAACACCAGGACTGTGTTCTTCCTCCACAGCCGGAGGGGATTCAGCCACTCCAGCCTGGCCACAACAGTAGTCCATAACCCTGAGGCTGACTAAGGGAGGTGTGCAGTCCCCAGTGGTACCTGAAGTAGACGTCGGCGTCTCTTCTAAGTGCTGCGGGGTCACGCCGTGTGTTTTGTTTTTTCTGCCTGCGGTGAGCCAAACCTGGGTCAAAACCGGGGAGACCTGAAGGAGGTGGTGATGGGTCCACCTGAAGTCCTCTGGGCGCTGCAGCTGCTGTTTACTGTCTGTTCATGTAAGGTAGGAAGACACTGTGCACACGTCTCCAACTTTTAATCTCTGTGTTAGAACGCGGGGTGTGTCACACAAGACAAAATTATAGCACTTTTCCAACTTTCCATCAAGTGGATGGAGACGTTAAAATCTTGTCCTATGGGGAGATAAAGTTCTCTCTCTTGTTGTCAGAGGACAATTTTTAACTCTAAACATATTTGTGTTGGACTTTAAAGCATAAAAAAGTGAAGTTTGGGGTTGTAATACCCACTTTTGCGAACAGTGCAGCACTTTTTCTGCCTCTTTCAATTCCCATATTTAAAGCATACGTCTGTTTACATGAGAAGCAAATTTATGTCTCCCATAAGACACGCCTTGTTGAAAATGTACATTTGCTTTCACCGTGGATCTCTCTGAGTCTTTCTGCACTGTGTCCAAAGAAATGAAATGCTTCATGGATCAACAGCATAAAAAGGACTAGATAAATATGATATTTGCTGCCAGAGGAGTTCTTGCCAGCATCTTCAGAGCCGTCCTTTCAGTTACTCCAAAAACTCTTTTATTATTATAAATTTATTTTACTGGATTTGTACTCGGGGATATCACTATCATTTTTATGTTTTACTGTGACTTTTGATGTGCCTTTTTTTGGTTTATTCATTATTTTGGGGTTCAATCTTGTTTTTATTTGTTTTATCTATTATGTATTTTGCATCTTTGCTTTATTCTTTTGCCATATAACAAGCACGTTCTTAGTATAAAGTTCCTACAAATGCGACAAGCCACCTGAGTCAGTGACCATAAATACCCTGAAGGTGTGTCACAGCGCTCATTTGTCATGTCGGCACTGTTGTGCCCCTCCATCTCCCCGACGACTGTGTTACCCCTAAGTGCTGCTGATTGAAATATTCATGTTAGTTCAGTGTATTCGCTAAAGGCCGTTTTATGTATAATGCATGTGTATCCTGGGGGCTCTTTACTGAGACAAGAAAGCATGAGCATGTAACCCCTGATGAGAACAAAGGCAATAAAACATTTAGCCTTGGTTAGTTAAATTGTCGACACATAATCGCTCCAGCCGTGAACCGCAGAATAGCCGTGTTCTTCTGTAGTTTTACTGCAGTAAAGGCGTGCTCATCTTGTCGTAGTAGCATGAGAAGCACTCTCACACCATTAACACTAATGTTCTGCAGGGGGTCTTGGACACCCCAGGCCCTCTTAAACAGCTTGTGAGTCATACTTATCATTGTTTCATCAGCTTCATACTTCATAACTTTTTCTAATTTTATGAAAAATGCTCATAAACATAAGGGAGGAGGAGGACATTTTGCAATTCTATTGTGTACATACAGAAGTATGACCCCAAACAATGAGGAATTAAAGTCAACAGAACACAAGGTGTAAGCTAACATTTCACTGAAGACACCAGCTGAGCTAATAATTATTTTATTATAAAAGAATCTACCAGTTATTTGTTTAATTAATCATTTGGTTTCCAAAATGTCAGAAAACAGTTAAACTCGTCATTCATAATTCCTCACAGTCCAGAGTGATGTCATCAGATGTTTTGTTTGGTCCGACCAAATCTGATCTATTATGAAAACATTTTCCTATTATTGTTCTGTCAGTCGACTAATTGTTAAATCAACTAATTGTTTCAGCTCTAAAATGCAAAAGAAAAATCAAATTTCTTGCACACAAGAGTATGTTCTGTGTTTACTTAAGCAGCAAAATGAAGTGCGTTCAAGACAGTCAGTTCACGGACTAAAAATCTTTGATAAGCAGCTCCAAAAAGATTTTTTTCTTTTCTTTGTAACGTTGAATTGTCCGTGTTGTTATGGTTACAGTTTGGTGCTTTGGTCATTTTCTGATAATATCATATGGTCCAAAATCACTTTAATTAGACAATTAGCATATAGTATATTCTGTATATAGTGTGGAGTATGTGGCATGGAAATGAGACGTAGGTCTTCTCTGAAGCAGATTCACCAACCAGCTCCTTTTCATCTGGGCAGGCAGGCAGACACAAACAGTATCGGCACATTGGCTGGATTTTAATTTGGGAGTTTGTTGCTTCCACAGAAACGCTGCAGACAGATCAAATAAAACATGTTCAGAACATCTTGTACTTCATCTCAAGTTTTGATCAAATCTAGTCTGAAGCAGCTTGCGCGCTGAGTTTTGGAGGTACGGCGGCCACATGGTGGCAGTGTTGTGTCAGTTTGCACATGAAGCACAAACACACACGGAGCAGGGACAGGTCAATCCAGAGCATTGTGCTTTCATGTAGATGTTTGTGTTAATCAATATAAAGGAAAGTAGGGGGAAATGAGCAGAGCAAGAGAAATCAATGTCTTCAATAAAGATAAAAGCCAAACATTAGCGGGCCGGAAAATGAGGCAAAAGGGGTTATGGGTTGGAAAATAGGCAAGAAAAGCGAGAAAAGAGGAGAAATGTTTAGTGAGATTTTGTCATCCTGCTGTTTCATGTTATCCGCTTGTTCATTTAAGCAAATGTTATTCAAAGGTTTACAGGAATGTGCCCATTTGATGAACGAGTCGTGACAATAGGTGAGAGCATGAGTTAAAGGGAGAGATGGAGGAGTGTGTCGGAGAGAGAGAGGGAGGGAGGGTGGAGGGAGGGAGAGGCAGAGAGTTAGTGGATAAATGAGAGAGCAGCGCTGGCTCAGCCACAGCGTCTTACTGCCAGGCGAAGGAAGGAGTCCAGGAAACACACGCACGGCTCAGTCGGACCTAACCAGCTGTTCCCAGGAGCTCCTGCAGCCTGAGCCCGGCGTTGGATGTTGGGACTGCATGCGTCGCATGGAGGCATCTGGAGTGGCTCGTGCTCCAGGATTTATCTTCTAACCTGTGGCAGTGTAGGAGCGCAGACTTCGGCAGATCGTCCCAGCTGTGCTTTCAGCTCAAAACACTGACTTTGGATTGTAGAGCTGAAACCTCTCGAGCGCGAGCACGTTTTACCTGTAGCACCACGATGTTTTTAGCATGACTGCTGTCAACAGTTTGGACTGTGTGTGAGAGCCAGACAGAGTTTCTGTTGGTGTGTGTGTGTGGTGTGTGAATGTGTGCGTGTCAGGATGAGCGTTCCCATGTTGAAGATTGGCGCGGTGCTCAGCACCATGGCCATGGTAACTAACTGGATGTCCCAGACTCTGCCGTCGCTGGTCGGGCTCAATGGAACCATCATCTCCCCTGAGGGCACACATGAGCGCATCGTCAGTGTATGTATCCTCTGTACACACACACTCTCACACACACACACACACACACACACACACACACACACTGCACTGTAAGAGTCGTTTTTTCCTCAACGAAATTTTTTTGTCAGCAGAAGTTGATCTTTCACATTGTGTAAAATGTGTAGGAGTGCATGCTTCAGTCAGCTGTTTCATTCACAGCACCCACTGCCTTTATTGCATAAGCTCTCATCATTTGACACTGACATTATTTGCAGTTGCTGCTTTTGAATTGAAGCAAAACACGTTGAAAAAGAGTCAAATTGAAGGATCGGAAACATCCAGGAGCATTTAGGCTCCGTGCAGCAGTTATTTGATCTGTTTATTGGTGCAGAAAATAGAAACAGAGAAGGAAAAAATGCTGGCAGGAAATGGAGCACAGCGTGTTGCAAATACGAGGAATAAATAACAGCGATATATAAATAAATAACCTTTTCTTTTCTGCTGATATGAGTCATAAAGAACACATGTATAGTATGCAGCCACTGCCCCCCCCCCCCCAACACACACACACACACACACACACACACACACACACACACACACACACACACACACACACACACACACACACACACGCTGTGGGGTAATGGGATTGCTCTCTCTCAGACTTACTGGGGTGATATTTCTCCTGGGGGAGGCTGAGTCACCCGTGGGACAGCCAGCGATTTGTTGCCCTAGCAACACCTTGGCAACCCCAGTCGTGCAGATGCTGGACGGCTGCACATGCAGGTCTGCTACCTGTGCACAGTGCAGTGTGCATGGCCACGTACGTGCGTGCTTGTGTTTGCGCACACTTGGGCTTTGCATGATTTAGTTCTGTGGCTCTGGAGGCTCCTCACAGCTGCTGTGTGGCAGCACTTTGCAAGTTCAGCAAAGTGCATTCTGTTTCATGCAAGCAGACGCCTACACACAACCACGACGCACAGAGCCGGCTGAGAGCAGATGGAGATGTCAGAGGTGCAGCGTTGCTGTTTTGTGCAGCTTCAGGAGACGATAGACAGAGAAGCTCTTAAATCTTCACCTGTCATGTTGCTGTAAATCAGTTTGACGACACGTGAATGTAATCGAGAGTTAGATCAGTGCTTCCGACTTCATTTGTTCCCTCACGGTCCTGTCAGAGGAGCTCATTATCGACGTCCCCGTCATGTTCAGAGTGTGTTTGTTTGAGTTGATTTTAAACTGGATGTTATTTAATGCCTTTAATTATGTAAAAGTGGGTTGTTACAATATTTGTAATCAGTCGAGCTGCCAGAGTTTAGGTTGGTTTGGTCACGTTTATCTGATGCCAACCATTTATCCATTACTTTCCGCTGTCTATTTAAACCAGTGTTTTTAAGTATTTCAACTTAAGCTAGTTATTTCAACCATTAATCCACTAATTTTCACTTTCTCTTTCAGCCATTTATCCGTATTAGCTGACTGCTGAGACCCCCCCTCCTTGCTCACTAACTACTTTTCTCACTCACTCAATGCGTCGCCTGGTGTTCAGGTCTTACAGCTGGCTCAATACGCTCAATACGATATTCTTTAAATAAATCTGTTTTCCAAGTTTGTTGAACGACTCCACCGTCTTTACCTCCTGGCGACTGCTGAATTGCCCCCTGGGGTGCAAGTGGGGAACATTTATGCATTTAGCTTTTGTGTGTAGAATAAGCTGACTGAGCAGATTTCTATTATTTCTCCCCTGTGTGAAATGAGTCCTCAGGTGCCATATGTCCTTCTCTGAGCAGTTGGCACAACAATGCTTATATCTTCTTCCTGTCCACGCCCTCCTGTTTTAAAGCCCCCTACCCCCACCAGTTTCATTGTGAATGGGACTTGAAGGTTAGCACACCAAAGCCAGCTGATTGATTTATCAGACGTTTCCCTCCACCTCCCCTTCCCGCAGCTCCTCGCTCGCCTCCCAGCTTCCTCCTCTGTCATTGTTATTCTTTTTCAGGGTTTGTAGGGCAGCTTCTCAGTGAGATTACTGTGACGGGCTGTTATGTGTCAGATTGAGCTCAGCCATGCTTTTACATTGTTCTGAAATGTTACCGCTAAGTAGGTCAAACAGAAGACCTGCTTAAATCTCACCAAAAACCAGCGCATGATTTAACGTGCGCTCTAATTTCATGTGTTGTGACCCAGGTCCAACGTTGAGACCCCAGGGAACGACTGCTGGCACCTCAGCGCTACTTAATGAGGTCCCAACCAGCCCCCAGAAATTAAAAAAATATGTTACAACTCAGGTGCTGTTTTAAAACTATTGATAAATGTGTTTGTCTTTCTCTGGGCTGCAGTTTATGCGACACAAGCAGATAATCTCCGCTCAGTTTTATTCTTAGAAGCTGCTGAACACCTAATGCTGCAAATTAAATACCACTGAATTAGTAGCATTCAATTATTTTACTGTGAGGAGCTTCTGTCTGAATTCACATGAGAAATAAGAGAAAAATCTTCCGCCATGGTCGCCAGCTTTGGTCGCTAACGTTGTCTGCAGTTTGTCGATGTTTGTAACGTATATTTGGTTTTTAGAGCGTTTGCGCTGAAAAAAACATGTCTGCTGCAGCCGTGACAGCAGTCAGAGCCGACCAGAAGCTGAGCGGAGCTGTCAGGGATTCGTCTCTATTAGCAGCTTCACAGTCACATGATCCACTGTTTGTATACAAATATCGATTATAACACAACTTTTTTTTTTTTTTTTGTCTTATGAATTCAGGTTTAAGTGTTTTTTTTTGATATAAGATGCTAAAAAAATCAAAGATTTCAAGGTTATACATTTAGTTGTATTTCAATGTCAACATTTTATAATAATATTAGAACAAAACAAAATACATTCAGGTAACCAAATTATACGTTAACATTGAAAGTTATAGAAATAGATGAGTTGAAGACAAATCGGTGAAATGTGTCTTTGATATGTGAATTAAACGGCTTCAGCAGAGGCGAAGTGGTGAATTATTCTGGACTTTGAGGAGAGCAGAAATCATTTTTTGTGCAGATTTGTGGGCGCTCTGGGGAAACGGTGACTTTTTGCCAGAGAGAACAGCAGCTCCGGCTGTGGATGCAGAGGGTGGAATCTCTCCAGCTCTGCTGCAAGACTTCCTGGATGCAGACATGTGGGAGATGTCACAGCTGATTTTAGCTGCAGACGAGAAATATCCAGTTTAGACACGGACGTCTACGTGCAGTCAAGTACAATAAAGTCAAAGAGCGTGCACTCTGCTTTTCATATATCACAATATGAGGCCATTTGCTCGTGAAATCCAGCTGAGATTTAGACAGAAACATTTTAAAGGGAAGATATTTGTCCACACATCTAACTACAGTATGACCTGAATAACGTGCTGAGAGGATGAGTGTTTGCTCGAAATGCTCAAACGAAACTGCTTCAGTAATGTGACTCATTGAGTCCCTTTGAAAAACACTGCACAAAAACAGATTCACACAAACAAAAACACACAGAAAAGAGTCCCTGAAAGCGTGCTGAGACTCTCCAGCGTGATCGAATAAGACAGAAGCGTTTTAAAAGGAAAATATTTGTCCACCTTTCTAACTGCGGCGTGACCTGAATAGCATGCTAAGAGAATGTGTGTTGTGTTAGAAAACGCAGAAAAGAAATCGCTCCGGCACCGTGAGTCATGGGTCCCTTTGAAAAACACTTCACAAAAACAGATTCAAACTAGCCAACACACAGAAAATAAATAATGAAACGTGCACTTCAGGGCCTTTGAAACGTAGCTTTGGCAGTCACTGTACTCGTGCTTTAAAAAGCTCAGCGTGATTTAAATTGTTCTTCGTCAGAGTCTCTCACGTTTTGGTATCAAAATACAGACACGTTTACGATGACTACGCATCTCCTGTTCTGCTGTCTATACTAATACTCTTGTACTAATACTAATACTCCTCTGTCGAACACATACTGTATACGGATGGCACATTTAATAAACACATAATATCTGAGTGTATTGTCTCGTCTTGGTCACGGTGACTTGGTGGAAGGGGCCACTTTTTAAGCTCCAGACGAGGTGGCTGCTGACGAATATCTGATTGTGTTCACTGGTGGAAACTGTATAATAACAATTGCTCCATGTATGAAATGTCAAAAACTTCAGTGTTGTGTTGTGTCTCACACATTAACCCTCCTGTTGTGTTTGATTCAAAAAACAAAGCCAAACCACACGAGCATAGCACATGATGGGAACGTAGCACCCTTTGCTACGCTCCTGTTATGTGCCATATAAATGTGGGAACGTAGGAAAGACTCCAGAAAATTGTCCATCAAGGGTCCACTGTCACTTCAAATTCCTTATTTTGTCCAATAAATTGTCCAGCATCCAAAGATATTTTACTGAAAGGCACAAGTGGCCAATCCTCATGTTTTAGACGCTGCAGCCATTGTCGCCTGACAAGAGACTCAAATGATCAATCGATGATCTAAACTGTTGACAGTTTGCTTGTTTTAGTGCGATTAAACAGTCTAAAAATGCCACGAGAAAAATCCTTGATGGCCAGAAGTTGTTGCTGGAGGAATTGTTGATGTTAAATCAGGTAGAAAGCAGAAACTGAAAATGTTTCAGATTCAACAGAAAGAGCGTTGATATCCTCAGAAATGTGAGCTGAACAATCCAATCCTGTAATTTTCTTTGATCTTGACTTCATTGACTTTGTTGAAGCACAGCTGATGTGGTGTTCCTGCATTAACGCAGCGCCTGTTTGTGTGCAGGGTTTGTACCCGGGCTCGGAGGAGGGCTGGCAGGTGTACAGCACGGCGTCCGATCCCGACGGCAGGTGCGTCTGCACGGTGGTCGCTCCGGCACGAAACCTCTGCAAACGAGACCCTCGGAGTCGACAGCTACGCCTGCTGACTGAACAGGTGCGGCGTGTGTGTTTGTTTGTCTGGCTCGGAGTGCATCCCTGCATGTTTCAGTGGTCAGCATTGCGATGCAGCGCAGGGGAGAGGCAGCGTACTGGAATGAAATATTCACTGGACTGTCTCTTTGTTTTGACACTTGCCGAAACACACATGAACAGACACGCACACACACACACACACACTCAGGTTTCACTGACAGATGTATCCCTGATACATCAGTAGCTGTATCCTCTGAAGACTCGCAGTCATTCAACATGCCAGCAGAGTTTAAACTCAAAGGAGACGCTGACAGATGGGTGGGGAAGGAACACTTTGCTCTGTTTGCAGGGTGCAGCTCTGTATACGACTGTTCGCATGCCTATCTGTTCGTATACGTGTTTGCATCTGTGTGTGTGCTTGTGTGCATCTGCGTCTGGCTGCGTAAGCACATTTCTCTCAATGCACAGCATATGTGCGTCCCAAGAGAGAAATAAAAGTGATTTGTGACAGAAGTTGATGAATTATTGAACACCATCAGAGCAGCAAAGATTTCCCAAAGCATGCACGACTGCAGGGCTCACGCATTACGATACTACAGCCCGCGCGCTCGCCAGAGTAGCAGCCAACCACAGCGCAGTCACGTCGGGAGGGTTATAACTCTTTTTCATTCACTGCCGGTGTTGCATTTCCTGCTCTCTTTCCTCAAACAGGGTTAGGGGAAAAGAGAGCAGCAGATCTGGAATCAGGTCTCCTCCTCGCTCCTCGCTCTGTTCCTGTTGGGAGGCTTCTGTATTTATGAATCTTAATTAACTCAGCGTTTCTCTGGAAGTGACACCCAGGTCCTGCTGCGCGTGTGAACGCGTGTGTGTGTGTGTGCGTGCGTGGGTGTGTGTGTTTACGTCCTCCCCAGCATGTGTTACAGCAGGAGACGTGTGGGTGACTGTTTGTTTGTTTGCATATCGCTTCTGGATATGTGGGTCATTTTTGTAATACTGTTTTTTTCCCATTCAGTATTAAAAGATATTTGATGTATCTGGGAGCGTTTCAGGGCGGTTAATGAGGAGGAGCGTGGGAGTGTTTATTTCTTTAGAGGAGCGCATATTCTCTCTGAGAATCTCATGATGAAATGGATCTAATGGGAAGCTCCTTCAAAGAAATATGATCCGCGTGATTTTGCATCATGTTGTCGAGCCAAGGTGGCTGGAATATTAAAGGGTTGGTTCACCCTGAATGTAAGCAGCATGTAGCCCAAAATCACCTCTTTTGATTTGATTCGTGTATTTTAGGACAGTTGGACGCTTTGAAGCTTCAGTCTTAACATTCAAATTCCAAATCTGCTTTTTAGATCATGAGATTTTGGTATTTCTGCAACTTCAGAAACAGCCCGGCTCGCTCGCCGGAGCAGCTCCAGTCTACGCATGCGTCCTGTTGATACGCTGTCCAACCAATCATATCATGCTGTGGGTGGGACGTTGAGTGGTGACTACAGGCAGAGAGAGGCAGCAGTATCAGAGCTCTAAACACATACATGCAGGTGCATTTATGTGTGTCCACAGCTCCATTTGAAGCCCTCAGTGGAGTCTTTGTGAAGGAGGAACGTTCTGTACAGGACGAGTATATTTCTGAACCACCCCTGCCTCATGTCTCTCTCTGCTGCCGCCCCTTTAAATTTAGGTGAAATTAATTTTGTCTGTGCTGCTCGCTGCGTTATAAAATTTCCTTTAAAAGATTCAGCAGACATTTGTCCCTCCAGAATCAGTGTCTCCCTTCATTTGGATAATCCACAGTCCTTGCTTTAAAAAGGTAAAACTGGCACTGCTCTCTGACCGACATAAAGAAATAACTGGTGATCAGTTGTAGTTCCTGCAGCGCCATCATAAGGGTCAACATTTTAATGTGCACAATAGTTTTGTTAACAAATAACCTGTAAAACAAAGGCCCTTCAGCCACAGCCTCACTGAGGCTGAGCTGACTGCTAATTAGCAAACGTTAGCATGCTAATAGGCTAAATTAAGATGCTGAACATGGCAGGCATTAGAGTTATCACTGTGAGCATGTTAGCCTCACAGAGCTGCTAGGTAGTCTGTTTTAATAACGACCACATATGAGCACTGGTGGAACACTGTCGCCTCACAGCTAGAAGGTCTCAGGTTCGATTCCTGCCTGGGGCGCTGGGGGCGTGTCCTCCACCATGCCTTCAGTGCCTGCTGCTCGAGGAAACGGGCCTTTCTGTGTGAAGTTTGCATGTTCTCTCCGTGTTCACCTGGGGTATCCTCCATAAAAACCACAAGCAAGAAGATCACCACCTGACCAATGGTGACAAAAAGGAACTGGGTCCCCGGGCGCCGCTGTCAGCTGGCAGCCCACCGCTCCTGGTCTGCCATGGAGGAAGGACTTCACCAAAAAGCATGGCATGTGCATGTTGTGTGGTGATTAATGAAGTATGTCTCCTTCTTATGATATATGGGCTACATTATCTCCAAATAATCAACTCAGTAATTGAAACTCACTCGCCATGCGCACACACAGGATGCACACACACAGAAAAGCTGAAACACAATGTCTAAAGACAGAAGACTAGACAGCCCCACAGATAGTTAATGTGTGGACTAACCAGAGAAACTAGGACATTGTCTTTGGATAGACACAAACTTTCTAAATGGCATTTTTCAGTGCCCTAAGTAGCGCACATGAAATTAAATTTTCATCTCTGCTGTAATGGGGTGGAAGCAGAAATCTCACAGATGGATATCCTCCTGGACAGATAAAACCAAAACCATCTGCTCGCCTCCTTGGCTTGATACCACGAGAGGTGTGCGTGAGAAAATTTGTCTTTTTAGAGTTTGGGCGAGCCAGCCCTCAATATTCCATCACATCACCACAGAATCATATTCACTGGCAAACAACAGGTGTTTGGAAACAAATAGCAGGTGGCAGTAATCAGACAACAGCCAGAACCAATCAGAGGCATTTGTGGATGCAGGTTGCTAACAGTAATCAGTCAGAAAATGAACTCTCTGCATGTGTTGTGTGTGTGTGTGCGTGTGTGTGTGTTAGGTTCAGAATGTGAGTCAGTCCATGGAGGTGGTGGACCTGCGGACATCCAGAGACCTGCAGTATGTCCGAGACAGTGAGCCGCTGCTGAGAGGAGTGGACGGACGTTTACACACTTATGTGTCCAACCCCCGCACTCTGACGGCCAAGGGCCTGCAGGTACACACACACACACACACACACACACACACACGCCCAGACACAGGCGCACAGTAACACAGTAGGACGGTCGCTGTAGGGAACACATAACCTTTGGTGTGAAAACATTGATTTCACGCATGCCAAGCTGAAGTTTCTTGCCTGCACTCAGACACGCGAGCATCTTTCTTGAAGGGGACACAATTTGTCTCGAAGCTGTCAATTCAGTAACCTCACGTCCGCTGTGTAAAAGCGTCGCGACGGCTTCGTACGGAAGGCGCCAGCAAAACTGCAGCATCACTGCACACATTAAGACTCGGAGCTGTCCGACAAAAAAAAGTGTCTGAAATGAGTCTGACATTTGAATATTTATGATGAAATTTACATAATACTGAGGTCATGTACAGCAAACATTTCCTGTCAGTTTGGTGTCAGTGTCTTGAATTTGCAGGAGAGGAGATAAGATTAGTTTGCTGGATAAGTGCTGCCTTTTATTCAGGGAAATCTAAATGTATTTCACTTCTTAAATTAGGAGTACTAATCTCATCAGGCTCGCTGCTCTCTGCCATGATGCTGCTGGCAGGCGTCTGTGCCAACAACAAACCAGCAGGAAAGCGGAAGATTATCTCAAGAGCTACAGAGAATGAAAAGCTATGCATTTGAGGAATGAGGGGCGAATGATGTGAGCAGTTAAATCAGCTGTGACGCTGCTGGTTTAGTGTGTGTAACTGGCAGCGCAGGACGCCTCATGGCGCTGACACTCAGAGCCAGTGAAACCCTCTGCTCTGTCTGCACCTGCGTGCGACCTTCCCGGGAAGCATTCGTTTGGGGATTTGTGTCTTGTCTGACATCAGTGGGAAAAGGGGCCTAAATTAGTCCGAAAAGTGAAAGTTTTTTAGATATCTAGGTCAGATGTAATCACTGTTCAAACAGCATTTCAATGACTAGATTCCAGTTTGTCGTCGGGACAGTCTCAACCAAACGCAGCCCTTATTTAAACAGGCGTCTGGATGTCTTTTGATGTGCAAATCACCAACTCAGAGCTTTCTCGGTTACTGAGACGTCTTTTGCCAGAAGCTCATAACACAGTGGAATGATTGAAAATGAATAGAGACCAGTGAAGGAGGAGTCACGGTGCAGACGCACAGAATCCGGCGAGGACGCGTCTGGACGCTCCGGCTGGTGGCTGACGGACCGCGAGCTGGGCGGCGTTTGGTTTCAGCTCGCCTGCTTTCAACATGGTGGATCCGGTGCGGCTGCACCTTCAGAGTGGATGCGATAACGGATGTCAAACCTTTGGATTGAATTAATTTTCTGTGGAGAACAGGAGACCCGGCTGCACCGCGGCGAGTTGACAGACCTTTCTCTGTATCTGTATTTGCATAAACATGACTCAACTTCTGCTCTATGCAAATGAGCCCATGAAGTGCTGCTCATCAGGCTCGCTAAACTCAGATCAAACTGTCAGACTAGGTGGTGCTGATCAAATACGAATCCAGATGGTATCGCCTGTCAAATATTTTCAGAAACACGGTGTGCTGTTCAGCTGTAGTACGAGAAAGTCTTTTTACTGCTTGACAAAACGCCCAGCTCACCCATCAACCAGAGCGTCTGGCGGCCTTGCTCATCGGGATACGCCCTCGCTGGAGGCGGCCGGTTTCCTGCGTGAGAGCAGCTCTTCAGGGACGCAGCTCCATGATGCAGTCAGACAAAATTTCACTCCGATTCCCTTCAGTCAGGACGGAGGCGAAATATTAACTTCTGGAATTGAATGATCGTGTCTGGCTGATTTGGCAAAGAGTTCAGTGTAATTGAACTTTTACCCACAGGCTCTCCAATCAGTTTCAGATATGAGATGGTATATAGTCTCATTCAGTAAGTATTGATCGTTTAAACCCTTAAGTGCGAGGACCCTGGTCGAAAGCATTGAATATAAAGTTTTTGATGTGATGCTGTGTGACTCACGGCTTGTGGTGTGCCGTTGTTAGCTCGCCATGCTGACTCCTGGAGCGCCCTGACTGGTCATCAGCGTTTTTGCCGCAGCTCACAAGTCAATGTCACCACACCATTATGCTGCTTTAGCTTCTTTAAGATCATCCCAGAAAGAACAAACTCCAGCAGCATCGAAAATGAACAGTGTCAAAGGAAAAGTTTGACATTTTGGGAGCTGTGCTTATTTGCTTTCCTGCAAAGACCACTGTTAGCTTAGCTTAGCTTAGCATAAAGACTGCAAACAGCTCATATAAGCGGCTTACCAGTGCCTTTAAAACTCCCAATTAACATGTTATGTTTCATTTGTTTAATCCATACAAAAGATGTAGTATAACCACAATGTTACAGTGCGTTTATGTACTATATGTACTACAAACAATAACTTATATTTTCCACTTGTTGCCTGGCAACTGCTAAACTAATTGGCAGACACTTACAGCCTTTTCTGCATGATAATGAATGCACATACTATTCCTTTAAAATACCAAACACCAAACGTAACACAGGCGAACGTAATGACAAGCTCAGACTCAGCTTCCTCAACTCTGCTTTTAAATCGCAGTTAAAAGCATGGATGCCACATGAAACGGACGCAGGCTCCATAGGAGGTACACAAACACAGACACACCCGAGGAGCAGCATGTTCACGCACACACACACACACACACACACACACACACACACACACACACTACTCCTTACTGTACTTCACCAGATAGAGAGAATTTCCACCTCCCAGTAAATCCAGTCTGCCTTTCATCTTTTGCCGAGCATCTTCTTAACAACATCACAGGCTCTGGGGTCTGTTTTTAAGTTTTTATGCAGTTAGTTTTTGTGTGTGTCTCTGTGTGTGTGTGTATGTGTGTGTTGTGTGTGTGCGCTTGTTGCTCCTTGGGGGTTTTCACAGTCCTAAGCTTTCGCCTTTGCACTGAGAGGCAGAACTGGTGAATATTTATGCAAATGTGCAGCAACAGTAAGTTTATCAATAACTAAACAGTGTGTTCATCCCAGGGGAGGGGCGGGGGGGGGGCAGGGAGGTGGAGAGCAGGAGGTAAAACAGAGGGATTAAGACAGACAGATACAGGGATAGATTGACGGTTTGAGAGAGATGGAGGGGAAAAGGGGAGGAAATAGAAAAAAAATCCTCATTGCATATTACTGTTTTCCCCTGTGGGAGGGCGGATGAGAGGAATGAGCAAAGTGAAGTAAAAGGAGGGGTAAAGGTTAGGCAGAGGGAGGGGAGAGATAAAAGAGTGAAACAGGAGGGGAGAGATTAGCGAGAGGTGAAGATGAAGGAGGAGACACGGCAGGGGAGGATTAGCCAGGTAAAGTGTTTACTATCTAACAGGCTGTGACATTTCCATCATTTTGTCGAGATTGATTTCCATGCATATTAATGAACTTATATTTATATGCAAATAATGACGGCAGCACAAATCAGCCAGGATAAAGTAGCCAAATTTAAGGTCAAACCAAGCATGTAAGACAGCTTTGGAAAACGGTTTGAAGCGATGTTGGAAAAGCATTTACGTCCTGATGTGAAGATAGCAGAGACGGATTAAACACATAAAGTGTTTGACTGACTGCCAAGCCTGTTTCCTGGATGTGTTGCTGTGTTGGTGTGCGGGGGTATGAGATGTTCTGAGGGGCTGATAAGGTTTTTGTCTTCGCTTGTGACACTTCCATTTCAAACGCAGCTCCTCTCTGCACAGCAGACGGTCTATGGGAGGTTTCGAAGGTGAAAAGACGTCTAAGTACGGAGGCTAAAACAGAAAGAAAAGCGGTGTATCAGGAAAACCCCTCAGCCTCTTGCTGCAGCACACAGCTGTCGTACATATCGTTCAAATGGTAAATGTTGATCTTCCCTGAAGACGAGAGCAGAAAAAGTCCAGTGTGAGTATTTTAAACAGATCTTTAACTGTGGACGGAAATATGTTTGAAAAGAAGACATTTGTGCTGTTCATGTGGTCGCAGTCCTGCAGAGGAGCCCAGAAGCTCTCTCCTCCAGCCACTTCTTCCATCTCCTCCTGTGGGATTGTGAGGCGTTCTCGGGCCAGATGGGAGATGTAGTCCCTCCAGCATTTTCTGGGCATGCTTTCCATTTGGCTAACTTGGCCCTTTGCGTCTCCTCCTCATGTCTTTGCTCCTCTCAACACACATGTGAGAGAGAGAGGTGGGGACGAGACGGTGGGAGGGGAGACGGCAGTGACGCACAGCATCTCAGCTGTCGAATGTGCAGAAATAACTTAGCAGAAGATGAATAGTTGTGTAGTTTCATGCTTTAGTCTTTTTAACTTTTCTCTAACAATGAGTGTCGGTCGTCAGCAGCAGGTGCTGCAGGTGGACGTCAGCAGTGACCTGCCTCACTGCAGCACACTGAGGAAAGCATCGTCTGCAGCTGAATTTTGACATTGAAAACTGAATTAAAGGAACAATCTAATTGATCTCATACCATTTCTGTACTTTTCAGAAACAATGATTCATAGAAGAGAACCTGACACCTGATGATTACTGCTCCAGTACTGCTAAAAAATGCATTAGGGCACGACTATGAGCCATAACTGTATTTTTCCTGAACGAGCTGAGACGCACTTTGAATGGAAAAGAAGAAGAAAATAAAATTGGCTGATGAAGAAAAAATCTTTATGATTCAGTCATCGTTCATATTCGACACACATCTAACCATTTTTGTTTCCTGGATATTGAATAACATTTGAGCGGCAGTTTGTGCTTTTATTCCTGTTTCCACAAATAATTTGAGTAATGCTGTTCAGCTCTGACTGCCCTGTAACAGCTGACCAATCACTGAGCAGATTCACGTTGCTGTGCTGTAAAGGAAAAGTAGATCACACCTGACGTTTTCCCGTGGAAGCCCCCTCTATCCTCCCTCCATCAGTCTCCAGGTCGCAGGCTGCAGGATGGAGGAGCGAGGAGTGGAACAGGCATCATTATGTGAATGGAAAGCACTTTGAGTCTTCTCTGGGGTCTCCTCCCAGTTAGACTCACCCACTCACAGGGATGTAGTCACACTCAGTGACTGCGGTGGCTTTCCTGAGCTGCCTCACCCAAAACGGAGAGAGAAATAGATGTGTTGTCAGATTTAGCCACATTAGTGTGGACCACGTCCTCTCCCTGGCTTATTTTTCTCGCCATCTTCTGTGCACCCACAGGAGCTGAAGGGCCAGATGTCTCAGCTACGGCCCCTTCTGTCAGTGGTGGAGCAGTACAGATTGGACCTGCAGACGCTGGCCACCTTGCGACTGGAGCTCCTCAACCTGTCAATCATCCTGACAGCCATTCAGGAAGAGATCGGAGCGTACGACTACGAGGAGCTTCAGCAGAGGGTTTTACTGCTGGAGACCAGACTACACAGCTGCATGAACAAACTGGGTACGTGCTGGAGGGTTGGTAGTACTCCGTAATACACAGAAAACTACTGTTTTTACTTACTTTAGCCATCTTTGACATTGGACATTTACCAAGCAGAGGACGTCTAACAGAAGATGGTATCATGTTGCATTATGGGAATAGTAGTCCAGAGTTTTATGAGCAAGAAACCGACACTTTGGATTAAAAGGATATCTGCGTCTCTTCTGAGGCCTTTTGGTTTTAAAAGTTCCCCAATATGTTTAAAGAGATCAAACGGCTGTAATCAAGAGCAGAGTTGCATTTTGGGAGATTTGCGTATTTGCTTTCTTGCCAAGAGTTCCAGAGGAGATCAATGCTCTCATGTCTGTACAGTAAGTATAAGAGAACAGGCTGGTCCTGTCTTACGGCTGTCTGCTGTTTCGCTTGTTTCTGCTCTTCATGCTAAGCTAAGCTGGCAGTAGCTTCATATAAACCAGATAGACATAAGAGTGGTATTGATTTATTTCCTCCTCCGACTCACCACCAGACAGCAAATAAGCATATTTCTTAAAATGTCAGCCTGTTCAGAGCAGGAGGCAGGTGTATGAGGGCAGAGCAGAGCTGGTGCTGTTTGTGCGTATTGTGATGAAAACATAGAAATGGATCATGTTGCTGAAGAGGTTTGAGATATTTACACGGATGTTATGATGTCGCTTTTGCAATGAGAGATTGTCTCTGAAATCCATTAGTGTTGACCACAGCCTCTGTTCCAGTTCTCAGCAGTTTTCACATTCACCTCTCAAACCCACAGAGGGTGACGCTTTTATACTCACAAGATGGATTTTGCAGCTGAAACAGTTGAAGGGTTTGTTCGTTGCGACTCATATTTCAAAAACGAGCTTTTCAGAAAAAACAATGTAAGCAGTTTTGAGTTGAAAATATTTTCTTTCGTTTAGAAAAAAGCTTTTCCGAAACATATTTTACTTCAATACATTTCATGAGATGTCGGTAAATTGAGGTGGGACTGGTGGCAGCCTGTAAACAAGCTGGCCAGATGACCTCGACAGGCAACATCGATCACCCCAAACCAGAAGCTATGAACACACGTTTGCTAGTTGCTCACTTCAACTATAAAACTCACTTTTTTTGGATCTTTCTTGCAGATTTAACACTGTATGTCCATTTTTTGCTAACAGGTTGTGGTCGACTGACTGCAGTTAGCAGCCCGATTACCGTGAGAGCCTCGGGGTCCCGCTTTGGCTCCTGGATGACTGACGCCATGATTCCCAGCTCTGACAGCAGAGTAGGTGGACAGTGTGTGTGTGTGTGTGTGTGTGTGTGTGTGTGTGTGTGTGTGTGTGTGTGTGTGTGTGTGTGTGTGTGTGTGTGTGTGTGTGTGTGTGTGTGACACACAGTGAAGCAGGTGTTCTGAATGTGGTCGCACGGCCGCTGAGCTCCATGTTTTCCGTTGATGTATTCCTTCAGTCTCTCTGCCTGACTCCTAACATGACTCCTGTGTGCACTCTGTCTTCACTCGCTACAGGCTTCACCCGCTTCCTGCACACACACATGTGCACACATCGTATTCGGTGAGCGCATATTAAGCTAGTTGTCAAGGCGACTGTCTCCCAGTTGCCAGGTGTGATTTATATCGCCATGGTGACCCTTGCCTGTTCCCTATTAGAGCTTCTCCCTGGTGATGAGAAGGAGCTACACACGGCAGCAGCATCCCAGTTATTGCCGCCGCTTCCCAGTTACCAGCGTGACTGTGGTTGCGAGGTTGTGGGTGGGGGCTCTTTCCCGACCCCCGAGTCTGTTTGCACCTCTGTGCCAAAAATAGGAAGCTTTTCTTTAAAATGCTGTATGCTGCATGTTCCCCACTCTGAGTTTGACGCTCAGCAATGCGCAACTAATGCACGTTATACGAATTTCTGGATTAGCATCATAAATAATAATAGATGGAAATAAAAATCCGTCATCTGCTGAAATGACTTCTGTCTTCAAGCTTAAAGGAGCCCTGTGGAGTTCTCTTGTGAACAAACAGTTATATTTACATTCAGCCTTTCGTACCAAAACGTGTTTCCTTGAGGCCTAACAAACGTGTCGGATGCATTTCCCTCCTCGTGGAACATGTGCAGAGCTGATTTTTAAAAGGTTTTCAGACCGGTGTTGTTCACAGCGAACCGTGGACGTGTTGGGCAGAGCTGGACACATTCAGTGAAAAGTGTCTGCAGGCTTCCTCGTGCTTCTGCATGAGGACATTATGATCAATTTCAGGGTGTTTGTCACGCTTAAAAATATGGATTCAGCATTTTACAGCTGCTCCCAGACTGGCCCGAGAAGCATTTTTTCCCATAGACCATCACTGGAAAAGTGACTGTAAAACCACATGTGGCACACACAGAGCAGCATTAGAGTTCAGCTTCTGACCCCTGATGAAATCCCTAATGCAGGTGTGAAAGAGCAGCTGCTACCTGCTCTAAATTCTGTCTTTGACATTTTAACAACGCAGTCAAAATGACATTGTTGGGTTGGCTGCTGCACAGCATTGCTTTGATTTATCTGTGGTGTTATAATACACAGTAAATATCAAAGACAAGAGACCAACAAACAGCAAATGATGGTGTTGGAAAGAAGACTTTGTGACTTGTAGAAGTACAGATGCAAATCCAAACAGTGATGACGCTGCAGGCATGTCCCTGCAGACGACCTTGCTGTCCTTTGATATTTCATAAGGTCATTATTTATTGCTGCTGAGCATCAGAAGCATCACCAACCAGCTGGCAACACCAATTATGTGTTTTATGTCATGGATTTTCTTTCCTAAATGAAATAAGTCACACATTTCCAGGCTGAGCAGCGTCCACCTTATCAGTTAAGGCTGTATGGAGTTAATGATGTGCACACACACACACACACACACACACAGAGTGAGTAAAGTCACTCTCATACACCCTTTGGTATCCATGACTACAGTGTCTGCACCGGGTCCCAGTTTGGCATTTATGAATTCTTCATTAGCTCATCAGTGTGTGAATGTGTGTGTGCATGTGCGCGCAAATGATGCTTCACACTCACACACGCGCGCATGCACACACCTGTCGCTGCGTTTGAGAACAGCTGCTGAGGTGTGGATATCCCCTGATCTGTCAAGATGTGTCTGCCGACTGTGTGAGAGGGAGAGAGACAAGCAGCAAAGCAGAGAGAGAGAGAGACGAGAGACTGTTGTTGAAGAGGTGTGAAGCAGGGACAGGAGACAGGGAAATGACAGAGTGGGTGGACAGACAGTGAAAGAAACAAAGAGAGGAAGGAGGAAGCAGGAGAGGGTTGATCACACGAACAACAGCCCGGACAGACAAGCGGGGCGGGATGACAGCAGCATGGGAGGCGCTGACGAAAATATGTCACAGAAAGGAAGCGAGGAAGAGGAGGAAACAGTGGTCAAGACAGGCAGCGTAGACGATAAAGATGTTTGCAGAGGGTCGCTGGCTGCTGCAGTCGTTCTCAGCCTCCTCCACACTGACCGGGAGCTGATCCTTTCCTCAGCTCTTATTCCAGCTGCACACAAATCAAGACGGTCTCTTTTTTCTGTTTTACAGACAGCGTTTCCTTCCTTCAGTCAGTGTTTCTCACAGCTTTGTCTGCTGTCTTTGAGGGGGGGTCGGTCAGTGAATGTGCTCACATGCAGGCGAATATTCCACCATTAGTCTGAATGTGACAGTATTCCATATTTGACTGGGGTCATTTAACAGCATGTTCCGCTTGGATATTCAGAATTAGGCCCTATTCTGATTGTAGCCTTTTCCACTTAAGACGCTGGATATGCTGATATTATTCAGGTTGTTTAAGCATTGTGAAAGATTTGGCTAGAAGCAGGTTTTTGGATTTGTGCAAATACTGCAACGTCAAGCTTTTCAAGTCCGCCAGATAATCCTAATTTCCTCCTGTACATCATAATGTTAATCAGAGTGAGCGCGGCTGTATGTAAAGTGGAATATTAGTGAAATATTCATTTTCATTAGCCGTGCAAACAGATTAGGGGGAATATTGTCTTTTTTAGAATAAAAAAATCTGAATATTTTGTGTGAATGTAAATGTAGTTCATGATTTTAACTTCGTGTTTAAGCCTCTTGGCTGGTTTGTTAAAAGCACTGTGAGAGAATAAGAGCACCAGAGTCCAGGTGTTTCCCTTTGGACCATCTCTAAGCTACAGCCACGAAAGCGAAAGAGAAAACAGACACCAAAACACATGCAGTAATTTGTGTAATGTGCTTCACTTAAGAGCAAACATGTGCACAGAGCTGTGGATTTGAATCTCTGTCTTTTCCAGTGGAGTTACGCTGCAAGTGCTTTTAACAGGGTAGACGTGAAAAACTCTGCACCGAAGCTTTGTGGGAATACGAGCTCCAGAAACAACAAAAAACTCCCCACTTACTTTATTGCACACTCCGTTTGTTGTTTAATCAGCGTCTGGAGCTTGTTTATGTAAAGCAAGCGGTGCATTCAAATGCAAAGAGATTACAGCTGGCAGAAGACAAAGGCACTCGTGTTCCTCTGTAACACCGTTTTAAGAGAACTTAAACAGAAAGCTTCATCAGATGAGCTGCTGAGGCAGGGACGTGTTGAGAGGAGGGACGGACGGGCGGAAGGACGGAGGACGGGGTAATCAGTCCGTTTTCATTGTCTTTGCTAAACACAAGCTGAGTCTCAATTAAACATTTTGTCACTGAAGTCCCTCAGAATCACTGCAATCAGTCACTTTTGTCTGAAAGTCTCTAATTCATTGAGCACTTTGAATATTGTGCCTAAAATGAACTGTAATCTGAAAAATGGTGCTACCACTGCAGGAGACATCCTCTTCTTCTTCGACCCCTCTGCTCCCTCTTCTGCCCTCTCTCCTTTTCTGTGTTTGGAGACGGAATAACAAGCCTTTTTCACCATCGCTGCCGTCTCCAGCCAGCGCTCTCTGCTCTTCCCTTTCATCTGTTTCACCTCTCGTCCCTCTTTGGGTAATTAATCCTCCATGCTGTCGACGCTCACTTTCCCTCCTTTCTCATCTCTTCTTCCCCCTCATCTTCGCTCGTTCTCTGTCCGTTTGTTTCTCCGGGGAACTATGAAGGTTTTCTCTTTCACGGCCAATGAAAGAGAAAACCATCTAGCAGATTTTATTAGCTGTAGCTAGCAAGTGTTGGCTAATTAACGTTAACTGTGTGTGGTTGAACACTCTGTCTCTGCTGACTCGTTTTAAGCCATGAGCCCTGTGAGATGGTCTGAAAGGTGCACTGGATGGCTACATACATGATATTTTGCTAAAAGGCTCAGACTAAAGCTGCATGTTCCAGGAAGTAGCCATCATCCTCACCAGCGGATGACTGTATCAGAGTAGAGCGACTTAGCTCCTGTAAACATCTTTGAGAGGATGACCAAACCGTCTTCTGTAATGAGTTTGGCTGGAGTTTATGGAATGTAAAGCTTACATTAGACATGCACTCTTGTATTTTTTGTTTAGGAAAAGCTATCTCAGAAAGCACAGCCCTGTAAACTCTTTGGTTTTGAGCATCAGCTCTTCAGCATGTGGAGAAATCCAAACCTGCTGTGTGTTATGGTCGCTCAGCCGTTCTTTAGCAGCCGGTCAGTGAAATAACTTTGGTTTGCTGTCACTCATCTGCCTCAACTTCACTGGATGAAGGACTGACAGAGTCTCAGAATCAGCCAAAGCAAAACAACATTGAATTATCTAATCAGTCTGCTGTAGGCGTGGCAGGTGGCCATCATGGCGCTCTCTGCAGATTCAACAGAGTTTAGAGCTGATTGGGAGCTCATTTTTCATCCTGGAGGCAAGATCAGAGCTAAACCTCCTGTTTCCCTTCCCTCCTCCGTCAGGTGTGGTCCATGGACGGCTACTATAAGGGCAGGCGTGTGTTGGAGTACAGAACCATGGGGGATTTCACAAAGGGGCAGAACTTTGTGCAGCATCTGCTGCCTCACCCCTGGGCGGGGACCGGCCATGTGGTTTACAACGGATCGCTCTACTACAACAAACACCAGAGCAACATCCTGGTAGGAGACCGGCCGGGCGGAGGCGCTGCAGGAGTAACGGTGTGATGAGAAGTGACCACAGTGAGATGTTTGTGCTGTCTTTGCAGGTTCAGTACCATTTCCGCTCTCGCAGCGTGTTGCTCCAGCGCAGCCTGAGCGGAGCCGGATACAACAACACCTTTCCCTACAGCTGGGGAGGCTCCTCCGACATCGACCTCATGGCTGATGAGATGGGGCTGTGGGCCGTCTACACCTCCATCCCCAATGCTGGAAACATTATGGTAACGTCTGCCGCTGTCCGTCTAGATGTCTTCTAACAGTCTGAATAAGTTACATGTAAGTCTGTGTGTCAACCTCCGTTTGAACGAGGAGGAAGACGTATGATGACATAAAAGATTCAACAGGTATAATAATAATAATAATAATAATAATAATAATAATATCATGAATTGACCGTTTGTTTAACCCATCTCCTGAACAGCAATTGTTCAGTCAATCAAGTTAAAGTTTCCTTCCACATTTTGCCCACATTCTGACTGAATTTCAAGAAAATTTGCAAAAGACAGCATTTGAATGCATTTGATTGTGTCGATGCGTCTCCATCTGCTGTGGGTGTGGTAATATGTGTCGAGCACATCAAGATAAACAGCTAATGCTTAGAACTCTCCATTAAATCAGACAAGTTTTCCACATTTTGTTACGTTCTAGACTCGTCTTGAAATGGATTCAGTTCTTGAGGATGTGCCTCCTCAACTTGCAGTACACCTGTGCGTAGCTGAATACATTGGACAGAGTTAGGGAAGGTGCACACCTGTCTGTGTTAGGTCTCCCAGTGGATGTGCATGTCAGTGAGCTGGACAGAGTCGTCCATAGGCACAAATCTGGGGAAGGATACAAGAAAGTTTCTGCAGTGCACCATGGTGGTGCTGTGGAGGTGTTTTTCTGGGACAGGGACTGGAGATTAGTCTGGATCAAGGGAAAAACGGGTGCAGAGCCTGAACCCAACAGAGCATCTCTGGAGAGATCTGAAACGGTCGTGCACCGACACTTCACATCCAACATGGTGCCGAGCAGGAAGGATCATTTCCAAGAAGACTTGAGGCTGTTTTTGCAGCCAAAGATGCTTTAACCAAACACTAAGTGAAGGGTCTGAGTGCTCATTTAAATGAGTTATTTCAGTCTTATTTTAATACATTTCAAACACTCCTGGTTTTGCTTTGTCGTTCTATGAGTGAGGAAACAAAATTAATCAAATTAATTTTAAGATGAGTCGGAAACATAACAAAATGTGGAAAACCTTCCACGTGCACAGTGGTTTCTGTCCTCTGACCAACCCTCCGCTCTGTCTCCAGGTGAGTCGTCTGGACTCCCACTCGCTGGAAGTCCTCCAGAGCTGGGACACGGGGTTTCCTAAGCGCAGCGCAGGGGAGGCCTTCATGATCTGCGGCACCCTGTACGTCACCAACTCCCACCTGGCCGGGGCCAAGGTCCACTTTGCCTACCACACCAACTCCTCCTCGTACGAGTACACCGACATCCCCTTCCACAACCAGTACTCCCACATCAGCATGATGGACTACAACCCCAGAGAGAGGGCGCTGTACACCTGGAACAACGGACACCAGGTGCTCTACAACGTCACGCTGTTTCACGTCATCCGCAGCGACGGGTAGATCGCAGGAAATGGTAAAAAAAAAAAAGAGGGAGAGTAGTGGAGGAGGATGCAAGGTGTCATTAAAGGGTACTGCAAATTACAACACACACACACACACACACACACACACACACACACACACACACACACACACAGGCCATTCATGTCAACAGGAAAGTGAACACTGTCTGTGTTTCACTTTGAATGACTTTTAGACGACGAGCTCACTGAGCTACTAGACACAACACACGGTCGAACACATGTCTAAAGGTCACTGACGAGCATTCATCACGCCGAAGACGGAAATTAACAGCCTGTGCTGCAGGGACGCTGACAGAAAGAAGAGTCAGACGGTTTGAGCTCATCCATATTCTGTTGCGTTTCATTCCACTTGTGTCTCAAGAAGTGATTTTGGAAGTTAAAGTCGAATTGTCAAAAAAAAAAGAAAAAAAAAATCAGCTCGTGAACTGAATTTCAACTCGCCTCAAACCTCGAGCTGTGACGACGGACCTGATGGGGATATTCTGGGTTTGTGATGTGATCGTGGACGTGTTCAGTCAGCATGGTTGTTCATTCATTAAATCTTACTGTCAAACTTTGCCGAGGCTGCTGTCTTCTCTGATCGAGAGCGGGGCGAGTGGAGAAGCGAAGCGTCAGTTTTTACCTTGTTTCTAACACACACCTCTCTGTCTGTGTGTGCTGAAGGACAGGATGTTGGTTTGAGTCTCCTCCTTTCTCAACAGTGGCTCAAATCGATAGCATAGCAAATAAGAATAAGATGTTGAAAACAAACTTTATTCATTGCTAAATAAACAAGGGGAACCTACATCTCAGACAAAGGGAATTGGAGGTCAGTATCAGAATAAGGAGGGGAGGTGTGAAGGCCAGCCATTCACGGCCCTGCAGAACCATATAAAGCTTACCTAATGAAAGAAAACCAGAAACAGGAGTTCCACTGACCTCCAGCATGACAAAAGAGCTTTGTGCCGGAGGGGAATCGCTCGCTCTCTCGCTCCACGCTGCCATCTCTACTTTACAGGCATGCAGCCTCAATCAGCTCAGGGCTCTGAATTGTGTGTCGGGGTCTGGAGAGGCGAGAGCAATACGTTTCAGAGGGAAAACAAGGAAGCAAAGGGCGAGGAACACAAACAAGTGCACGCAGTGATAGCAGGTGTACGTCATATATCCACCGCTGGGCAGGGGGACGCACACTTAACCATACCTGCAGCCGAGCACGGGACACATTAAAGCACATGATTAAACTGACAACAACGACGCCAGCTACGAGCTCTCCCTCGCAGAGTGCCGAGGCAGGAGCATCACTGGAGGAAGATGATGATGTTGAGATGTTCGATGTACACCAGCAGAGGCAGAAAGGCCGGCAGCCACAGAGCACCCCCAACCGCACCACTGGCTCCAACGCTGATGATGAAACGTGGGGAAAGTGTAGTCTTTACACATTATTCATACACAGTTTTAACATTTCAAACTCAACAGCGTGACAACACATCAGCCACAGCGTTCCTCAGTGACCACAGACAGGACGCTGCCTGACCGCCGGCACGAAGAGCTCGAGGAAACACAGTCCAGCGTTTATCTCTGACCGGTGTTCACGTTTGATGATGGAAATGTGTTCGAGAGCATCAGAGAATTTACCAAACGCTGTGCAGCTGCTGCATCGCTCGTCTCAAATAAAATACGTCACCTCAGACACCTCGAGCAGACAAACATTCGCTGCAGAGAATCTTTGAATGTTCCTCCAATAATCAATAATCCCGGTAACCTTTGAGCAGAGCGAGTTCTGCCGCATCAATCCACACGTTACGTAACGGAAGCCTTTGATGTGTTGGGCTGGAGCTCCCTTTGAAGTCACACTCATAGTTCAGCGTTCATCGTGAGGCTTCTTTGTGTGAGGATGGTTCTCATTGGCTCTCACAGACCAAGCAGCAGTGCAGATGATCAGTTCAGAGGTCAAGCGCCGGTGCAAAGGTTAACCCGCTCATTGTTATGTGGAAGTGGCTGTTATGAGCTAAAAATGGAGGCTAGTGTCCCCAGAGAGGAGTCAGCGCCGTCGAGTCCAGCGAAACAAACACACACGTTAGTTTTCAGGTAATTCGCACAATTACTTGTATGAGGTCACAGTTACTCAAAGAGGAAGAGGCCGCTCTGATGATGGGATGAAACCCTGGATCGATAAGAGAGTACATGTGGATCTAATTGTGGAAACATCACAAATGGCTACTCTGTTGCCATGGTGACTGTGATGATGCGTGAGTCCGGGTCGCTGCCTGGACAAGCAGATATGCCTCCATTCATTTTCCAAATTTTCAAACTGGAGGCATTTAATTAGCAGAAAGATGACATTTTACAGGCAAAGCAAACATTCTGTGCAGACGCTTTGGTGATCTGTGTTCCTGAGGGGAGAAATCTCCTCTCGTGACAATAAACTGTGAAGTTCACAATGTTTTTGGACGTTTTCCCAGCTTTTCCTCAGCCTTCCTCAGCGCGTCATTTCCCGCATTTCCAGCGACGGCCCTGAGAGAGAGCAGGTGCGGCAGGTTCACACCTGTTCGCTTCCTTTCCAGCAACAGTAATTAGCAGATTATGAGCAGAATGGTAACGCTCTCTCAATTACAACGCTCATATAAACGCATTAACATCTGCACCGAGTTTGACGAAGCTGCCGCTCAGTCAGCCCTGAAAAAAGATGTGACATTTTCACTGTCGCTGATAAAGACATGTTTAGCAGAGTGATCACAGACTGAAAGGATGTGAGATCAGGGCTGCTGGTTGTAGACTGACATGTTGTGTGGCTGTCGTTAGTGCAGAAGAAGAAAAGGCTGAACTCACAGGACACACAGATACGCATGCTTGATTTTAGCAGCAGTTCAGACTTCAGTTGATGTGAATGAGGCAAATATTCATGGGACTAAAGTGTGAGGTCGATGTCCCTTAAACGTGCAATAACTGATTTATTTGGTGTTGTGATGAGACCGAACCAATGAGCTGGGAGATGGTAAAAGCCCTGCAGAGCTGAGGAGAGCTGCAGGGACGGGCGATCACCCTCTGAGCTCAGCACTTCAGGACGCTCCTTTCACATACGAGCAGCCGTTTGATTCACGGTCAGTGTGAAAATATTGATCACAGCCGCTCTAAATCTTTTTCCAGCACAGTCAGATCAGATGACACACCACCATTAATCACCAGGGAGTGAAAATAAAACGATAAGAGTTCCTCCTCAAGTCCATTAAAAAGTTTGAGTTACTAGGAACCATTTTAACTCCTTCATCAAACTATTACCTTACATTTGGTTGTTCATGCATGCGGTTTGTAAAGTGAGATTTGATTGGACCATAATTTGCTAGAAAGTTTCCTGTAAAACTAATTATCAGGAAACCAGACACATTTGTTTCGTTGGTGGTTTCGAGAGAACTGCTCAATTTAAACCCAAGTAAATATGATTAATCATTGCAAGCTTTATTTTTGACATGCATTGACTTTTTGAGAAATTTGCATGTTCAGCTGACCTGCTGTGAACTCACACTTTAGATTAGCAACGACTGTAAGGGCACCAATTAAACTACTTTTCCAATATTTAGCACCAAATCATACATCTCTTTCCAGGAAACCTTGAGGGAATTCAGGAGGAAATTACCAACCCTGTTTCTGAGTTATCTGAAAGTCCAACAACAGCAAAGTTAGCCCTAAACTTCAGTGCACTGCTGCTGCTTCACACAATATTAAAGCGTGTTTAAGGATTCCTCCCTCAGCATTGTCTCATTGCAGCCTATTGCACACAGTTAACCACAGGTCCATGTGTAGTATTGCAGTTTGTGATGTTATCCTTGCAGACGTGTTACATAACAACTTGGCACACATTTTAACTCTGCTTTCTGACACGACTTGAGTACATCGCTGGATTCGCTTTACAGCCTCCCTGACGGTTTGGTTTGATTTCCCTCCATCTCTTTGTGCGTCTCCGCCTCTATTCGTCTGTCTCTCTGTCTCCCTCCTCTTTATTTGCCCGCCTCCCTGCTGTCTTTGGCGAGGCCCCAGTTGGTTTGGCACAGTCCCTGCTGCAAGGTTCCCTTCTCTCCATCTATCACCATCATTGGCTCCGATTTTCTGCGTCGTGGAAGCGCCTCTCCGGAAGACCCGCCGGATTTCCGCAGGGATACACAGTCACAAACACACACGCGGTGTACACGCACACATCCTCAGACAAAATGCTGAAGTAGACACCGGATATATCATTTTTACCTTTTTATTTATTCATCTCTATCTGTCCATCCGTCCATTGGTTTTGTCTCCTGGGCAGATATCAGCCTGATGAATAATTTACTGCTGTTAAAAGAGACCACCTGAGGGCCACAGAGGAGGGAGGGAAGGAAACAGATGAGGAGAGGTAAAGCGATGAAGGACAGATAAGAAAGAACAAGAGAGAGTGGGATCTTCAGCCGAGGAATAAAATCCTGATATGGGAGAACAGAGGAGAGCCGAGTGCAGCGAGACGCGTGGCCCGTGATCATGTTTAATTAATGATGGAGGGATCAGCCTATTAAACAAGGACACAGGCTGAAAGACTAGCCTGGGAGGGACGCTCGGGCTGGTGGGGGAGGTCAGGAAGGTGGCAGATAGTTTGCTCTCCCTGGTTGATCGTAGAAAGAAAAAAAGGGGGGAGCAAACGAGCCACAGAGAGGATGTGGAGGTCTGGCAGAGGAAAGAAAGGCGTCAGGTTCCACCCGGGCTCGTCTGCTGCTCTATTAATAGAAGCCCGAGCACATTGGGGAGGGGGAAACCAGCCAATTAAAATCAAGCTACACCACCACTAGTAAAGCTATCACTCAGTCACACATATATAAATACCCCCCAAAGCTGTCAGGCCTGCTGTTGTCACTTATTGTCACCTGGATCTTGTCTTCAGGGACCTCCGTGGGAAGCTGCAGTTTGTTATCAACCCAGACCGCCGGCGGTGACCCTCGCCGCTGTTCGCTTGGCCTAAATTCACTCGTCTGAGCCGGAGGCGCTGCAGTGCACTTGGGAATTTTGTCATGGAAATCAGTAATGTTGCAGCAGGTCGGTAACATATTGGTACACAAGGTTTAAATCTGTGTGTAACAGCTGCTGCAGTGCGGAGGAAACGCTGAATGGGAGAGTCCAGGTCTACGTTCAGACATGCAGTTCAATGAGGAGAGGCTGATTGAAAGAAGAAGCTTAAAGAGCTATTAAATCAATTTGTTTGATGTCCTCTAATCACAGGGTTCAATCCACGTGTCCTCACATTACTCCCAGTGGCCACAGCGGCACTTTGCACTGCTGCATGCCACCATCTGTGTGTGTTTATGTGAGTGCATGAATGGGTGAATTAGAGGCAAATTGTGAAGTGCTTTGCGCGAAAGCTCTATACAAATGTGGCGCATTTACTATTTAGTGTGTACAACAGGAAGGGTGTCAAGCAGCTGTGTGATTTGGAAGCTAAAAAACAAAAAAATCTAAGCAGAATAAGCATGAAGATCTTCCTGACTGTGACTCATTAAAGCAAAAAAACAACATTAAGGTGTTAAGTTGTTAACTATTCATACATAGTTGAGGTC